>NC_135406.1:2875505-3045100 GCF_051989625.1 Stigmatopora argus
TCGTCGTGGTCGTCGTCGTGGTCGTCGTGGTCGTGGTCGTCGTCGTGGTCGTCGTCGTGGTCGTCGTCGTGGTCGTCGTCGTGGTCGTCGTCGTGGTCGTCGTCGTGGTCGTCGTCGTGGTCGTCGTCGTGGTCGTCGTCGTAGTCGTCGTCGTGGTCGTCGTCGTGGTCGTCGTGGTGGTGGTGGTCGTCGTCGTCGTGGTCGTCGTCGTGGTCGTCGCGGTCGTCGTCGCGGTCGTCGTCGCGGTCGTCGTCGTGGTCGTCGCGGTCGTCGTCGCGGTCGTCGTCGCGGTCGTCGTCGCGGTCGTCGTCGCGGTCGTCGTCGC
The DNA here is from genome assembly GCF_051989625.1 of Stigmatopora argus. Taxonomy (NCBI): domain Eukaryota; kingdom Metazoa; phylum Chordata; class Actinopteri; order Syngnathiformes; family Syngnathidae; genus Stigmatopora; species Stigmatopora argus. The sequence goes on from NC_135406.1 coordinate 2,875,831, forward strand.
GGTCGTCGTCGCGGTCGTCGTCGCGGTCGTCGTCGCGGTCGTCGTCGCGGTCGTCGCCGCGGTCGTCGCCGCGGTCGTCGCCGCGGTCGTCGTCGCGGTCGTCGTCGCGGTCGTCGTCGCGGTCGTCGTCGCGGTCGTCGTCGCGGTCGTCGTCGCGGTCGTCGTCGCGGTCGTCGTCGCGGTCGTCGTCGCGGTCGTAGTAGTGATAGTAGTAGTCATAATAGTGATAGTAGTAGTCATAATAGTAGTGATAGTAGTAGTCATAATAGTGATAGTAGTAGTCATAATAGTGGTAGTAGTCAATAGTAGTAGTCATAATAGTAGTAGTAGTAGTCATAATAGTAGTAGTAGTCATAATAGTGGTAGTAGTAGTCATAATAGTGGTAGTAGTAGTCGTAATAGTAGTAGTAGTCATAATAGTAGTAGTCATAATAGTAGTAGTAGTAGTAGTAGTCATAATAGTGATAGTAGTAGGCATAATAGTAGAAGTAGTAGTCATAATAGTAGAAGTAGTAGTCATAATAGTAGTAGTAGTCATAATAGTAGTAGTAGTCATAATAGTAGTAGTCATAGTAGTAGTAGTCATAGTAGTATTAGTCATAATAGTAGTAGTAGTCATAATAGTAGTAGTAGTCATAATAGTAGTAGTAGTCATAATAGTAGTAGTAGTCATAATAGTAGTAGTAGTCATAATAGTAGTAGTCATAGTAGTAGTCATAATAGTAGTAGTAGTCATAATAGTAGTAGTAGTCATAATAGTAGTAGTAGTCATAGTAGTAGTAGTAGTCATAGTAGTAGTAGTCATAATATAGTAGTAGTCATAATATAGTAGTAGTCATAGTAGTAGTAGTCGTCGTAGTAGTAGTCATAGTAGTAGTAGTAGTCATATTAGTAGTAGTAGTCGTAGTAGTCACTAGTACTAAAAATAGTATGGATGGGGAAAAAACGAAAAGAAAAGTTACCTTCTGATGGCGCCGCTGGATGGAGCAGTCTCGCTCGTACAGGTGGACCACGTTTCCGTATTTATCACCTGCAAGAGGAGGTGTTGTGCTCAGAACACTGGAAAAGGCACTGTTGGAATTCTGTGGAAATGCTTTCATTCTGCTGCGGGAACTTTGGGCTCCAAAATATTGGCAAGTTTTGGTCATCCACGCCCAAAATGGGGCGTGGAACGGTTCAAATCGGGCCGAAAAGGGGCTTTTGCGCAGGCCGCTTTTCAGCCAACATTAACCTTTGTCAAAGCATTCCCACAGTGACCATTTATCCCGGGGGAAAAAAGGCGCACTTACCGAGAATCTGCACTTCGATGTGTCTGGGTTTTTCAATGAACTTCTCGATAAACAGAGCGCCGTTGCCGAAAGCCGTCAGCGCTTCCGAATAGGCCCGTTGGTAATTTTCCTCCAGTTCCTACAGAAGAAGAAAAAGTCAACCGCCGGCTTTTTTAGCGACTCAGGGCAGGGGAAAAAAAATAAAACACCTAAAAGCTGATTTACTTTTATGTTAAATAACAGAAACAAACCGTAAAAAATGATCAAATGTAAACAATAAAACATGACCAAAATGGGTAAAAATGCAACACTAAGGTTAGTAGTAGTAGTCATAATAGTAGTGGTAGTCATAATAGTAGTAGTAGTCAAAATAGTAGTTGTAGTCATAATAGTAGTAGTAGTCATAATGTACTGCGCAGTGACTGCTGGGATATGTAGTTCTTTTGTCAATACACCCAATGGATTGTGGCCTGTATACATCGACATCAATGTATACAATGTTTAAGCTTGTGTATGTTTTGCCATGCCTGGCTGCGTCTATAAAAACGGTGCGTCCTTTGTGTGTGTGTAAAATACAGAAATAGCACTCGTTATTGACACTGCGGCTAAAAATACGATGCGCCATATAGTCGCGAAAATACGGTAAATGAAAAAAAGCTGACCTCGTACTCCCGGACCACTCTCATGCCCCGGCCGCCGCCGCCGTAGGCCGCTTTGAAGATGACAGGGAAGCCGTAAGTCTGGGCGAAGGCGTGGGCCTCCCGTAGGCTGCCGACGGGGGAGTCCGTCCCCGGGACCACCGGCACGCCTTGAGTCGGCAAGAGGGCGGTTAGCGGAAATAGCATTGGCGGACCGGTCGAGGACCGGTCGAGCCGACGGACGTACCGGCGCTGATGGCCAGGGCGCGGGCCTCCACTTTGTCGCCCATCTTGCGGACGGTGTCCGGGGCGGGGCCCACGAACATGACGTCGGCGTCGGCGCAGGCTTGGGCGAAATCCGAGCGCTCCGACAGGAAGCCGTAGCCGGGGTGGATGGCGTCCACGTTGTTGTCCTGCGGAGGCCAAAAAATATGATTTCCATCATTTATTTGGTATCCAAAATTTGTCCCGCTCTCATTTTCAAGTTGTGACCATTTTCATTGCACCTTTAAATACTTACTGTAAAAAAAGAATACTTTTTGTGTGTTTAATGTAGATTTCGACCATTTTTCTCATTCAAAAAGGCAATCCCCACTAAGAACATTGGCTTCTTTGGGACCAAAAAAAGAGACTTAAAGGGATAAAAAGTCTTACGCGTCCACTTTTGTACGTGACCTCGTCTCCAATCGTCATTAAATCCCTTTTTATGATCCTTTCAACGTTGCGGAGAGGACATTCGAGAAATAAAGAGACAAAAGTAGCGGCGCGACAAGATAATTACACGACGCGGCTCGACAAGCGAGGGGAAAATAAAAGGACGCTCGCCACTTGACACCGACTCATTAAACGCTTACGGAAACGGCGATCCTCCTTCTGGCGGTTCCGTCTCCGCTACGACGCCCGATTGCGAGATAAATCCGAGGAAAGTCCCGATCCCAAGCTCACCTTGGCCACTTTGATGATGTCCGGGATGTCCAAGTAGGCCGCCACGGGAGGCAGGCCTTTCCCGATCAGGTAGGCCTCGTCTGCTTTTTGCCTGCAAAGATGGCGATTTTTAGGAGAACGCTTAAAAATATATATATATATATATCTACCGTATTTTCACGACTATAAGGCGCACGTAAAAGTCTTAAATGTTCTCCAAAATAGACAGGGCGCCTTATAATCCAGTGCACTTTGTATATGGACCAATACTACAATTGTTATCACGATAAAATCAAATAAATCGGTCGATAGGGTACGCCGACTCTACTATTTTCCCGTAGACAAAGTACTGCGCAGTGACTGCTGGGATATGTAGTAGTTCTTTTGTCAATCCACCCAATGGATCGTGGCCTGTATACATCGACATCAACACAGCATGACGAAGCATGGAAAGCACCGTTGGAAATGTTACGCTAGCTGCCAGCTAGCTACTATTTGCGAATGGATTGTGGCCTGTATACATCGACATCAACACAGCATGACGAAGCATGGAAAACACCGTTGGAAAAGTTAGGCTAGCTACCAGCTAGCTACTATTTGACAATGGATTGAGGCCGCCTGGACGAACGTATAAAACTCAGCGTTTTCAATGACTCATTTGGACAATTGTTCAATTCGGACACAGAAAATGAGGACTTTGATGGATTTGTGGGTGGGTACATTGTAAAATGGCTAAATAAAGTACAACCCAACTCAGTTTTGCTTCCGTTGCCTTTTTAAAAACATGTTTTTAGCGTGCATTTGGTGCATTTAGCACCAAATTAGTGTGTTTGCCGTTGCAGTATTTTGATACTATTAGTGCAAAGTTATCACAGCCGTCAACCTGGGTGTATTGACAAAAGGACTATATATCCCAGCAGTCACTGCGCACCGGAAATAGCGTCTGGGGCTGCTTCCGTAGACAGCGCTATTACGGTTTCATATATAATATATATATATGCCATGCCTGGCTGCGTCTATAAAACGGTGCGCCCTTTGTGTGTGTAAAATACAGAAATAGCACTCGTTATTGACACTGCGGCTAAAAATATGATGCACCGAATAGTCCTGAAAATACGGTATATTTTCCCACAAACCTGTGCATCTGGCCGGTGTCCTGCTCCGAGTAGACGGCCACCGTTCGGATCCCCAGCTCGGTGCAGGCTCGGAACACCCGGATAGCGATCTCCCCTGTGTGTGTAGGGGGGTTTTGATGCATGTGTTAGAATGAGGCTTTCAAGGTACCAATCAGACGACAGATTAAAGTGGCGGTGTTTGGACCAAAAGTCATCTGACGAGTGCTATTTGGCTCACTTGTCACAGCTTTTATCTTTCCATATTTTACGAGGCAAAATTCATTTACTGGCAGAAGTGATTGAGAGTCCTTTGCAAATATATTCAAATCAGGACGTGAAATACACTAATATGCGCTAACGTGCTTCTTTTGACTCATTTTTGTATTCATTTTAGGATTTTCACGTATATCATATTTTTCATTATTCCAATAATTTGGGTGAAAAAGCTACATGCTAATTCCAGAAAGGAACATCAAGTTGAATGAGTACCACACTCACCTCGATTCGCCACCATAACTTTCTTGATTGGTCGACAGCGTGTTTGCGGGTTGGAGTGGGCGTAGCGGTGAAGAAGACACGCCCTCCTGGCGGTCCGAAGGCCTCGTCGTACCACGGCGTAGCACAACATCCTGCCCGGAACACAATACAGTGGTACCTCGTGAGACAACATGCTTGACATGAGAGGCTGTTTATCATTGTAGCACACTGTCTTTTTTTGCCGCATCTCTTTCGTGTCTAACTACTATATCTACGAGGACTGAGCGATTTATTCAGACGAGTTTCGACCAGGAAACGGGCATGCGCGGGCAAAAAGAGGGCTTTCTGGGTAATGAAGTATACTCGTGCACACAACGCCGATAGCCAATGGCACCCTTTATCACAATAAAACTTCATTACCCACAATCAATATGTGGGTAGGCTGTTATTCCTTCCTTAGCCTGTTAGCTCCCGTGATCGCTCATTCAAGACTACTTCTCGTTGGCAAGTGGTCCTGCGTTCTCCTATTGTGAGGACATTTGTGTGCATCATTTTGGGAATATTTTGAAGGCAATACAACAACAAACAGTCCATCGATAGTGAACGTCCTGTTTTTGGTGTTTTTTCAGAGGGTTGGAACGAATTCATTTGTTTTCAATTCATGTCAATGGGAAACGTTCGCTCGAGTTACGAAAAGCTCGACATACGACCTCAGTCTCGGAACGGATTACGATCGTATGTCGAGGTACCACTGTAGTGGCAATCAAACGGCATTCCTTAACAACCATTCATGAAGATGTAGTGAGACAACAATGCCTGCAGGGGGTAATAGTTTAAATTACCGTGTGAGTGAGAAGGGGATGCGTTTTACACTTGAATTTTTAAATATTTCTTGTATGGAATGTGTTGTGCTAGTAAGTAATTTTAAGAAAGTTCCATGAATGTTGGATTTCATCGTTTTTAACTCATTCCTTGCTCTTTAGAGGATGAATAGCGTTACAAGTTCATGAAAACCAACAAAATGACAAAAAAACGCTGACTAAAACTCACTCCAATCAAACACTCGTACTTCGTAATCATGGAAACATTGTTTACACCACATTTTAACCCAATTTCAGAAAAACAAACAAACACCAAACTTTTCATTTCAACAGTCATTCAACATAGCTTTAAAAATGGCCCCCATGTAATTACAACACAAACAAAATCATCACAATTAAGGCCTTAAAATACTTTTAAAGTCCGAAAATTGGGAAAGATACTCACGTTTGGTGGTCAGACCATAAGTTCTATATCTCGTTTTTCGAAAAAGCATTTTAATATTGCTAACTATACATTAAAAGAACACGCTGGAAAACAAAAGCCTCGACGTTCAACCGGAAGTGCGTCGGTCACAATCAATCCAATGCAGGTGTGTCAAACTCCGTTGTTTTTTTTTTGTTTGGCAATGACAACAAAGTCCAAATAAAGTTTTTTTTTCCACAAAAAAACTCTTATTCATTTCATGCCAATGATGTCTAATACAAATATAATGAAGAAAAAAAAGTTTGTATATATACGTAGTATTCGCATTTTTTCGTTTACTTTAATAAAGCATTTCGGGAAATCACTGCCTCCTCGCGGCCAAACTCTAACATTGCAGCAACGCTTGTTATTTTTCCCCATCCAGACTGAAAAAGATGCATAGTTCCCCTAAGAAATGAATGAGTAAATATATTTATCCACAAAAATTCAAATACATTTTCTATTTTCAATGTAATATATTTGAACCAATTCCTAAAAAATACGATCAATATTTTTGCAGATGTATACGTATTTTTTTCAGAGGGACACCTTTGTGCTCACAGGCTACATTTAACAGTCATCACAAAATTTATCAATTTAATTTTTCTATGCATACAAAAAGCAAGTATATGATATCACTCTAAAACACATACTGCTGTTTTTACCTTTTATTTATTCATGTAGTGTCTACAAAATGGTTGCTTGCTGTTGCAAAAGCGGAAAAAAATGGAACTTTTAAGGAACCCGAGTAGCTTTATAAATATAACATTGTATTTTGACTATGCATCATTTCCGCATATTACCCACACTAAGGAAACACGTCGACGGCCTTCCTACTTTGATTTAATTTCATAAATCAACAACGGCTGCTGATGACTGCGATAGAAACAGATTGGACGTCTGGGGGGGGCCGAGGGGGGGATCAAGCGTGGAATGGCAGGAATGTCAGTTGCCGTGGACTCTTCAAATGTTGCCACGCGCTCTTCTTTGTGGAAAGCGGGTGACACGAGGCGGACCAAAGCGTCCAAAAACCCCAAAAATCCACATCATTTAGAACCGCAGAAACAGTGGCCAACAGAAAACTAGGCTTCACAAACGGGGTAATGACGCTCTCGTGTGGTTCGATTGCGGCAAAACAATCTGCCCTTGCTTGCACTGGTTGACGCTTATGTAACTTGGCGAGACCTGTTTTTGATAGAATTGAGCATGCCACAAAAAATGCGTTTCAGGCTGGAATTTTTGCACAAAAGGTTTTTTTTTTTGTTAAAAAATATATATCCAATTCACTTCTGAACACGGTGAAATTCTTCCATCGTCGTGGCACTCATCAACAACACCAAAATGTCTCTACACGTGCACCAAAACCAAATGAGGAAGTGGCTCAAAAGCAACAAAAAATTTCAGAAGAACGGCACATCATCATCATCCAAGTATGAATTAGTCGCCAAAATGTGCATATTCAAACTAATTGAAAAGCACTGTTTGTTTGTTTTCAGCACTGTCTGCTGGGACGCCAAACATCGCAGACCAAAAAGTAAACATTGACACGCCACTTGTCTACAAAGAGCCACCACGCCGAGTCAATTGTGGTTTACTGATAAGTGTCATTCCAAAAGGGAACGGTCGCCCGAATAAGACGGCTCACGTTTGGCCGAGAAGAGCGGCGGGCCTACTTTGGGTCACACATTAACCTCTCTCGGAGGTCAAAGTTTGCTTTTGACGCACAAGCGAGACGGCGTCAGCGCTTAGGAGGCGGACACCTTTCGGGCACCTCCGAATTCAAATGACAAAATGGGCGAGCGGCATCATGTAGTAGTAGTAGTAGTCATCATCATCATAGTAGTAGTAGTCATAATAGTAGTCGTCGTCGTTGTCGTAGTAGCAGTAGTAGTAGTAGCGGTAGAAGTAGCAGTAGTTGTAATAGTAGTGGTAATAGTCAGTTTTGTAGTAGTAGTCGTAAGTGGTAGTAGTAGCCATAATAGTAGTAGTATTAGTAGTAGTCATAATAGTGGTAGTAGCAGTCATAATAGTAGTAGTATTAGTAGTCATTGTAATAGTAATTGTAATACTGGTAGTAGTACTGGTAGTCGTAGTAGTAGTAGCAGTAGCATTAGTAGTGGTAGTCATAGTAGTAGCATTAGTAGTAGTAGTAGTAACATTAGTAGTAGTAGTAGTGGTAGTAGTACTAGCATTAGTAGTAGTAGTACTAGCATTAGTAGTAGTAGTAGTAGTATTAGCATTAGTAGTAGTAGTAGCATTGGTAGTGGTAGTCGTAGTAGTAGTAGTAGCATTAGTTGTAGTAGTAGTAGCATTAGTAGTAGTGGTAGTAGTACTAGCATTAGTAGTAGTACTAGCATTAGTAGTAGTAGTAGTAGTACTAGCATTAGTAGTAGTAGTAGTAGCATTAGTAGTAACAGTAGTAATAGTAGTAGCATTAGTAGTAGTATTAGTAGTAGTAGTAGCATTAGTAGTAGTAGTAGCATTAGTAGTAGTAGTAGCATTAGTAGTAGTAGAAGTAGCGGTAGAAGTAGCAGTAGTTGTAATATTAGTGGTCATAGTGGTAATAGTCAGTTTTGTAGTAGTAGCAAAATGGGCAAGTGGCGTCATGTTTCCAGGCAACGCAAGAACTCCCGACATAACTTTACAAGACGGTTCTATCTATATCTATATGGAGCCGCTCTCCACTTTAAGGTTCCAAGTAAATAGGACTGTTGTCAACGTCCATTTCTCCACGTCAGGCGGCCGCGTTAAAAAAGTGCAACTGAAAAGAAAAATTCATCCCTGTTTTTTTTTTTGGCATCTCTTTCAGTGAGTTACACAACAAACCTAATCAACACCACATGCTTCCGTCGAAGGCCCGTAAAAGACAGGCTCGGAGGCCGTAATAATAACTTTGGGTTTTAAAAAAGGCCGCCGCGGACGCCCACGGTTCGACGGGGTTCAACGGGGGGGCTTCTCTCGGCTCTCGTGAGTGGAGTAAAGGTTGTCGAAACAAAAAAAAAGGCGGGCAGATGCGCCCGTTCAAAGGTTACGAGGAAAAAGGAGCGAACAAACAAGCCCTCGCTGAGCATCTTTGAACATTGAACTTCATCAAAAAACGACTTGAGCAACAGCCTGTTTTTGATTGACCTTAAATTTGCATTTGATAGGCTGGGAAATGTGCCAAAAAACACACACAAAAATGGTTATTGACACTTTTTTGGGGGGTGGGTCAACACTACGATTATGATGGAATAATCGCGACAGCCCTAGTGTCAACAGACAGCCGCACTGAAACTTCAAGACGACTTTGACAGCCCCCACTCCCTCATGGACGAGTCTTCTTCCAAACGGGTCTGACTGGGCTTAAGTCGGGGAGATAGATTTGCTTTCGTGACAGGCAGACGCGCGTGGAAGCGACGAACGGCAAAGCTAACACGCTCCTTTCCTACCTTCACTACTCACTCACGTGTTATGCATCCGATGACAGGTAACAGGACACCGAGTGTTGCCGGCCGGGTGTGCGGGTGTGCGGGTGTGCGGGCGAGTCGCTTCCTCTCCTCTCTTGATGCTTTTTGTTTGTTTTCTTTTTTTTTCTTCTTCTTTTGCCCACGTAGCTCGGTCACGCTCCGATGAGGAAGCAGACGCTCGTTGCAACGAGTAGGACGGCTTCTCCTGCTACTAATTTGGTCCAAGCAGCATTCCGGGCAAGGACATATACACGGTTGCAAATTAGACGTCGTCCGGGCTGTCAAATTGGGCGTCCGGAGGCTAAGGCTAAATGCTAGCACTTTTGCTGTTTACCTCCCCGGTTAATCTCGCCTTCTCCTCCAAACTCAGATCCTCCTCGCTGGTTGATGACGTCACGCCACGCCTCCTCGGTGGTGGGCCAATGGCGGGAGTGGGCGGGGCTCCGTGCCCGAGAGCGAGATTCAAAACTCGGATGTTCGGCATCCTAAGGAGGCATCGTGTTTCCTCTGCCCTTGACGGCGATGGGCGTCCAATCCACTTTGCTTGGGGGGCCTCCGACTTAAAAAACAAACAAAATGGCCGCCTTCTTATCTATCCTCAAAGTGGAAATTCATCGAGTTTGACTTTGGGACAACCCCTATTCATTATTGTTTGACCTTTCCACTAAATCTGTCATTTCATTCTAAATCGGGCCTAGCACTCCCGAGCAAAATATTCGCTCGTCGCCACGGCAACCCATCAAGCACCCTCCATTTTTATGGGAATAACTCGCAACCGACCACAAACATGCCGCGACTGGCAAAACATGAAACTCCAGAGCATCTCGTTTGTTTGTTTGATTGCCGTTTGGGTGTCACCAACAGCAAATGGCGAAACGTACGGAACGATGGGCTCGCCGCCTCCGTGCTTGGAATGAAGGCCCCCCTCCACCTCCCTAATTAGTTGCGCAATAGCTGGCACGCCGCCCCGCATTGTTGTCACAAGTTGGACACGTTGCGCTTTCAGCCGTGCTGATTTTCAAGCCATTCCTTCATTTTCAACCATAGCTAGGCTATTTAGAGTGATCAACCAGCTAGCCTAGCATGCATGTTTTTGGGCTGTGAGAGAAAACCAGAGTGCCCAGTGAAAATGCAAACTCCTCACAGTGAGGACCCCCCTGGGATCGAACCCAGGACCCCCAGAACTGTACATAAAGGGGATCTAAGGGAGCCTCCGATACATAGGAGTGCCCGGGTGAGGGCCCTGGCTACGAGGCAAACGTGGAAAGCCTTTCTTTCTGTACAAGCTGCGTTAAAATATACTTTCCTTTGGAGGCTTGTTTAATGTGCTAAAACAGAAGTCATAAAGTTCAGAAGTCCGGCAACGTTTTTTTTTAATATTAAAAAAAAAAAGAGCTGGAAAATCAGCCGATCGGCGACGACACACCGAAGCGGGTGAGATGTTGCGGCTACACGAAAGCCCGCCACGACGGGTTGAAAACCGGGGCGGGGGGCGCCATTCTTTGGAGAGAGCCGCTAAAGTCCAGCATGGTGCCGACTTGAAAGTTGGGGCCGTTAGCGCAAGTGTAGCTGTAGGACGGCGCGCTAGCGTCGTTGGCGGAGAGGAAGCCGGGACGCGCCAGCGAGGCGGCCGAATAGGGTGCCGCCCGTTGAGGGGGCGCCCGGCCGTTCCACGCTTTGGGAAGCTTCCGGTGGACCTTCATGTGAGCGTTGCGAGACTTGACTTTGGAGAAGACCCTGCGGAACGGAGAAGACCGTGAGGAGTCGGACCTCCGAAAGCCACGGCGAATCGGGCGCCGCTTACTTGCCGCACTCCAAGCAAGGGAAGGAGACGGCCGGCGGGGGGCCGGGGACCGCTTCCTCGCCCGTCGGGAGATAGCCGGAGGTGGCCTGCGCAAGATGACGGATTGGTTATTTTGTTCGCTAGCCGGATGTCCAATAATTTCGATGGTTTCACGGTCACTCGCGGTTACCCGGTTTTGTCGCGGCGTCACGTCGGAGTCCTCCCGTCGGACTCCTTTCATCCGCTTGGCCTGGTGTTTGGTGCTCAGGTAATAAAACTCCACACACTGGCTCAGCGTTTTGCTCTTCACCTGGAAGGTGCAAAAAAAAAAAAAGTCAAGAAGAGCCCCAAAAAGCTAAACTGGTGGGCTACTTGCCACCTTTTCCTGGATGAGCGCAAAGTTTTTCCCGAGTTGACAGAGAGCCTCGTCAAAGTCATTCTTTTCCCGCGGGGTCCAAACGTCGCTTCCTGGACGAGGAACAAAGGCGGGATCGGGAAGAGGTGGGGGGAGCTCAAAGGCCGTCTTTGTCCCCCCCGCCGTGGAAAACGGGCCGTCTGGCGTTCCCACGTTTGTCATTTGAGAACAAAAGAAATACTGGGTTACCAGAGTAGTGATAATCCCCCGTGGGCGAGGTGGACTCGAACAGGAGCATCCGGAGAGCGGCCTAGCCGGGAAAGCCGAGCGGTTAGCGGAAGACGGAGCGGAGCGGGAACGGTCGCCGACCTGGACGTCGGACTGGCAGGCGTGCAGGGAGTGCAGGGCCAGTTCCGGGTTGCAACCTCCGCCCGGGACGCAACTGGAGCAGCACATCCGCAGCAACGGTTCCACTGGGCGCGCCAAAAACGTCAGTGGCTCGTCACGTGACCTCCGAGTCGGCGCCGGCGCTCACCTTGATCTCGGAAGGAGTCCGGCTCTTCCCAGGACTTCCAGAGAAATTGCTCGCCGCCGTCCGGGTCGTCCTCGCTTCGGGCCGAGTTCAGAGGCGGGATGACCGCCTGGAAGTCGCTGCCGATGTTGATCCATCTGAACAATTCCAATAACCAAAATAAAGGAAAATTGGATTTTGTGTTAGGTTTATATATATATATATATATATATATATGTATGTATGTATATATATATATATATATATATATATATATATATATATATATATATATATATGTGTGTATATATGTGTATGTATATATGTATATGTATATATATATGTATATATGTATATATATATGTATATATATATATATATATATATATATATATATATATATATATATATATATATATATACATATATACACATATATACATACACATATACATATACATACACATTGGATTGGATTTTGTGTTAGGTTAATATATATGTATATATATATATGTGTATATATGTATGTATATATGTATATATATATATATATATATATATATATATATATATATATATATATATATATATGTATATATATGTATATATATGTATATATATACACACACATATACATATATATACACGTATATATATACATATACATATATATATATACACATATACATATATATATATACACATATACATATATATATATATATATATATATATATATATATATACACACATATACATATATATATATATACACACACATATACATATATATACATATATACATACACATATACATATATATATATATATATATATATATATATATATATATATATATATTTTTTTTTTTTAACTGCTCGGTTGCATTTTTCATTTTTTATGATTTACAAACCATATCTGACCCAGGGTCAGATACGACAGTTGCAATTTACTTTTTGGCCACAGGAGGGCAGACAAAGAAAACCCGACAGTCGTGTGTATGGCCGTCATGTTAGCTGCTCTTCACAGACGATCAAAACGATCCACCTCTCCGGTTCGACAACTATACTCACGCCACGTGACTACGTTCATCCACCTCCGCGGACCGGGGGGACCGGAGTCGGGCGTAAAGCCCCGTCCCACCGCGTGCGGGGTCGAGAAGGGGTCGGGGGGTGTAATGAGCTCTTGCGTCCTTTCCGGAGTGTAGCATGCTGGGAAACGGCCTTCCGGCGTAAATTTGGCGCCCCGGCCAACCACGCGGTGCCCTGCGAGAAGACCTTCTCGACCAGGAGGCTGGGGGCGGAGTAAAAAGGGGGGTCACCGACTGGACCCTAATCCGTTTTGACCCCATTTAAAGGAGTCGATCAAAGATTCCTCCTACCCGTCACGCCGGTTTCTTCCGACGACAGGGTGGGAAAGGTCCACGGCGTCTGGCAGGAGCGGAGCGACGTCAGCGCCCCGTCGCCGTCTCCTCCCCGCGACGACGGCGAGTGAGGCGTCAGGGGAGGACTGAGCGCCGAAGACGGCGGGTGAAAGAAGGCCCCCCAATCCAGGTCCTTCCCGAAAGCCTCGGGGCGCGACGAGAAGGTTTCCAGGAAGGAGTCCAGTTTCTGGGCCACTTCCGAGGGACCGGTTTTCTCCCCGAAAGTCCAACTCGGAGGTCCTCCGTGGCGCTCGCTCGCTCCGAGAAGGTCGCCGTCCACGGCGGCGAATTCTTGGCGCTCCAGAGCCTCCACGTCGTCCCACTCCCAGTTTTTGTGGCCCCAAGCGATCCCAAAGCCGTTTCCACTTGGCGGTTCTTTGTCTCGACCGGTCCGAAGGCCGTTCGGTGCCAGTTCGGAGGCGGAGCGATCGCCGAACGGCTTGGAGGACCAAAAGGCGTCCATTGTGCTACAAGAGACGGAGAAAAGTCAACCATGTGCCAAAAAAAACCCCAAAACGACTTGAAATAGATCTCTGTTGGTTCCATAGGATTGGACGTCTACACCCAGTCAATGGCAGCCAATCGTGGGAAAGATTACTGATGCGTAGTTCATTTGACCCTTTAGAGCAGGGGTCGGGAACCTTTTTGACATAGAGAGCCATAAACAATTCCTATTTTCAAATTGTATTCTATGAGAGACATACTCTGAATTTAAGAGTAAAAATGTGAAAATTAGATGTGATTTTTCTTTTTTTGGGTCATTTTACCACTTTTGAAGTACTAAATGAATTATTTTGACAGCACTGTTGCTAACCAATGAAAATATGCAGGCAGAAAAGTCTAATAAAAAGGTAATTTAAAAAAAAGATAATTAAAGTTAGAGGTACTGTCAGTGCTATAGTGCCGACGTGACGCTCCTATTGGTGCATTCGGGACTCCGCTCTCTCACCAGCGGTTTAAATACATATTTTACCTCACAGGTTAGCGAAGAGCCATATGCACCCATCAGAAGAGCCACATATGGCTCCCGAGCCATAGGTTTTCCCTACCCATGCTTTAGAGACAGTTTGGTATTTACTTTAGTTGTATTTTTTTGCCTTTTCACTCAAAAATAGCCACTTTTCAAAATCTTATTCAATTCCAATGACTTTGAATGTAAATTTTCACCAAAAAGGTGCATTTACTTTCCTTAATGTTATCCATATTTTGACATACCACTCATATTGTTGCTATTCCAACGTATTGCTACAATGACTGTTTTTTGAATACCCAGTTATCAGTATAAAAGCATCCCGGCAGAAAACGACATCCTCATTTTTAGACTAGCAACAACTTTCTCCATTTTTACCTGATTTGAAATGTGGTTCCCGTGATTGGCGTCCGTCTCCTCCTCGCCGAGGCTCCTCTTTGACGGCACGTAGCGCCGACTAAAAGGTAAAAAGGCCAACGTTTTCCGATACATGGCTCTCACACAAAAGATAAAAGGTGCGAGAAGAAGCTCTCTTCGGCGTCGTCACGGCGACCACATCCTGTGGAAACCAGCGGCGACCGATCTCGCTCCTCCTTTCCACTTCGCGCTCTTCCTGTCAACGGCGCTTTGAACAGAAGCGTTTTCGAGAAGGCAAATCGGAGGCGGAACGGCGTCCTCCGTCCGGTCAGGCGGAATCAAACCGACGTTCAGATAGCGAGCGAGCCTATAAAGTACCCGCTTGACCTCATGTGACATTTTTTAATGAATAAACTCAGGACTTGACGACACAATTGATACTTTAGACCTGTTTTTTCTGTTTTTGCTGTGACTCACAAGAGTCACGTTATTTTTTTTAATTCCAGAAAGCCTTTGTCTTGTAGACCAGCATTTTTTCTTTTTCTTTTTTTCTTTACAACACAATGTTGAACAATTGTCAGACACGTCCACAACTTTGCGTTTATTGGCGTCAGACTTGACAAAACTAGTAAACGTGGGTTTGTTAACGAAAAGAATGGAATGTCAAACTTTTGTAAACTATTTGCATATTCAGCCAGACGGATTTAAAAAAAAATAAAAAAATAAAATAAACGTGGCCATTTCAATGACCCATAAAACTTGTAAAATGCCATCTTTTTTTTTTTCCTGTTGGTTTTAAGGAACTACCTTCATTCTGACTCTTCAGCCCTGGTAGGGAAACTTCAAGAGGACACCTTGTCCCGGTCCAAGGGTGACTTTGTCCAATTCCACCGTAGATTCTTCCTCCATTTTGGGATCCGTGGACAACGTGACCGTCGCCGAAGGCGGCAACTCGAACTCCGCTGCGGGCGGGGAGGAAAAAACAACGTTAACCAACTCTGGCTGCCATTTTGACCCAGTCCGGCCAGGTCAGGCTAGCCAAGTGGGACGCCACTTGCCTGTGGACGTCAGCGCCAGGCTCAGGGTCTCCTCCGCCTGGCCCCAGTTGACGGCCGTGACGAATCGCTCGCTCTGGTCCCACGAGCGCAGGAAGGCCAGCGTGGAGGCGGACGACTGGAGCCGGTGGTAGTCGCCATGGAGGAGCGAGCGCTCTTTGCCCCGCAGCTCGCTCAGGGATTTGAACCACTTCCTGACCGCCGCAAATTCCTGGAGCTCGGCCTGCAAGTGGGTCAATGGGTCAAAAGGTGGGCGGAGAGAGACGGACGTCCAGAGAGGGCGTCCATCTTGCCTCGGCGAGCGCCTACCTCGGCGGTGGCGTTGGCATCGTCGGGTTTGGACTCCTTTTCCAGGTCCCAAACCATTTTAGGAGATTGGTCGCCCTTGAGGAGAAAGCAGAGTTGCCTTGTTTTGTTTGTTGGAGCGCACATTATTTCTTCTAATTTGACCTATTAGGATGTTTTTCTAATACAGTGGTACCTCGTGATACATTCTTACCATGCCAGGTGGCCATGACATGAGAGGCTGTTTATCATTGTAGCGCACTGTCTTTTTTTGCCGCATCTCTCTATAGTATAACTACTATATCTACGAGGACTGAACGATTTATTCAGACGAGTGTTGACCAGGAAACGCACAACGCGCAAGCGCAGGCAAAAAGACGGCTTTCTGGGTAATGAAGTATACCCGTGGATATAACACCGATAGCCAATGGCACCCTTTCTCAGAATAAAACTTCATTACCCACAATGAATATGTGGGTAGGCTGTTATTCCTTCCTTAGCCTATTAGCTACCGCCATCGCTCATTCAAGACTACTTCTCGTTGGCAAGTGGTCGTGTGTTATCCTATTGTGAGGACATTTGTGCGCATCATTTTGGGAATACTTTGAACAACAGCAAACAGTCCATCGATAGCGACCGTGAGGGTGGAGGCGTGGCTAACCGCTAACCCGGAAAACCAAGGTAACAAAAGATGAAGACAAAACTAGAATTCAGTTTTGTGTAAAGTTACATTAAACGTATGTTTGAGTGTGTCTGTATAGATTAATCCAAGTTAATTTAAATTTATTTGTTCGTTTACGAGTGCCGTGGATAAAGATAATTTTTTCCACTCCAATATCCTGTTTTTGGTTTTGGGGTTGGAACGAATTCATTGGTTTTCAATTCATTTCAATGGGAAACGTTCGCTCGAGTTACAATCTCAGTCTCGGAACGGATTACGATCGTATGTCGAGGTACCACTGTACATGCACGCGTCCGCAAAAAAGGAGCCTCACCTGTGCGGGAAGACCGATCTCGTCACCGTAGTTAAAGACGGGCGTTCCGGGCACGGTGAAGAGCAGCAGCTGGTAGAGCCGGATCAGAGCCCGAGACACCGCCCGTTCGGCCATCTGGCGACCCCGGCTGGCGCCGAACCCCCAGGCCAGACGTCCCCGCTCGGCGCTCAGGGTGTCCAGGGCGTCGGCGCGCAACGCGCCTGCGGGCGGGACGTCGTCGGTCATTCGCCGGAGCCGGAACGGAGCGGCGGGGTCGGGGGACTACCTTGGGGGTTGGCTTCCAGGAGGTCGGACAGCGCCAGGTCCACGCCGGAGACGTTGAGCAGGTGGGACAGCTCGGCGGCGGTGAGCCCTTCGGCCACGCCCATCAGCATCCTGCGCGAGTCGAGGCAATGATGAATAAAAATCCAACTTTGCGTTTCTTGGCTAGCGGGCGCCCGGGAAACCCGACGCGTCGAGGCGGTTACTTTTTAGCGTCGTCGTCTACCGTCTCGTTTCCCTTCACCACGGCCAGCAGCCGGCTCAAGTTGGCGGAGGTGGGCGTGTCCAGGTCGGAGAGTTTGATCCCGTCCACGCCCAGGTCCAGCCAGTACGCCGCCGCGTCCTGCCGGGTAAACATCGCGGGGGAAGCTCAGCCAGAGTCGGCTTGGACGGATTGGACGGCCGGGACGTGCGCGAGGCTCACCTGAACGCTGGCCATCACGCCGTCCAGGTCGGCGCTGCTGAACCACGGCGACGCTCCCAGATAATTGGGCGTCAGGTCCAGCACCACAGAAATACCTAAAATCCAGAGGAAGGGGGGGGTTTGAGTCACCTCAAGTGGATATACATTTGCACCGTTCCCCTCGAGCCACCAGAGGGCGCGAAAGCACCGTGTGTGTGGGAATAGCCAATACCAAAGCCATGCTAACTTTGCTCCATGTTCTAACTGCAGGGGTAGGGAACCTATGGCTCGGGAGCCACATGTGGCTCTTTTGATGGGTGCATATGGCTCTCCGCCAACCTGTGAGGTAAACTATGGAAACTGCTGGTGAGAAAGCGCAAAAATAGGAGCGTTACGTTGGTATCATAGCATTGACACTACTTCCACTATCATAATTTTTTTTCATTACACTCTTCTGTATGGATATTCTCATTGATACTCGTTGATTAGCAACAACATAACAATGTTGTCTCAAGAATTCAGTGACTTTTTGTACTTTAAAAGTGGTGAAGTGACTAAAAAAGGCACACATTTTCATGTATGTTGACTTTTAAATTCGGAGCATGGCTCTCAAGGATTAACTTTCAAAAAATATGAATTGTTTATGGCTCTTTCCATCAAAAAGGTTCCCGACCCCTGTTATAACGCATTAAACTGGTTGGACGTGGTGGTGGGGGGGCTACAGTTCACTTTAAGAACAACTCCTGGGAGTTTGCGTGTGTTCCAGCTCTCCCACGACTCACCTTTCTTGTGAGCCTTCTCCAGCACGGCAATCAAGTCCTTCTTGCTCCCCAGAGTCGGGTCGATCTCCTTGAGCTGGAGCGTACTGGGCTGGTCCGCCTGCACCGTGTGGAAAGGCCCCAGGACCAAGCCTTTCACTTTAAGCTGGTTGATGTTGTCCAGTTTTTTCTCCACGCCTGAAGAGAGGGGAGAGCAGAGGGTGGGGGTGACGGAGCGCCAAGTGTTGACTCAAAGCGGGAACACGTGAACTAGGCCCCGCTGGCTGGCTGGCTGTCCGGCGACCGAGCGAGCACAAAAAGATCCTTCATGGGAGAAGGAATCATGCGCGCTAGTGGTTGGAAGTCTGCCAAAGGTTAAGACCCACCCCCTCCCGCTCCCCGCCGGCAGGACAACGCGCACCCCCCGCCAGAGTGTGGGAAACAAAAGCGCTGAGTTAAGCTAAAGCTGTAAAATAACAGAAGTCCCAGCAGTTAGCATAAAGACGAGTGAGTTGCTTAACCTCCGGCTCGTATCGGGGAGAGCGACTGATAGCAAAAAGCATGACTCAGGGTTAACTTTTAGCATCCGTCAGACCTTTAGACGATTGACGCACGCGTTGGCGGTCCGAAGGCGCGTCCGGCAGTTACGGAGAACTCGCACGCTACCTTCTAGTCCTTCGGCGAAAGCTTCGACGTCCGCGATCTGGTAAAGCGGCCCGTTGTTCCACCAGTGCATTTCCGGGATGGGTTTGCAGCGCGGCGCCTTGACGATGATGCCGATGGCGCCGGCCAGCATGCCCAACCAGCCCAGCCAGAAGAGAATCAGAAGAACCCAGCGGGTTCTCACCCATCTAAAAAAAATGGAGGGCTGGGGTTAAGCTAGGGGGGGAAAAAAATTTGGATTGGCAGCAGATCTTACCCCGGAGTGCCGGCGACCTTCATGAGCTCTTCTTTGGACAGCCCGGTGAACGCCGCCTCTTCTTCGGAAGCCTTGGTCTTGAGGTTGCCGTTCTTCTCGCCGCCACTTGCGGCCTGGCCGTCGCTCGTCATGGGCTGCTTCTCGGGGTCCAGCTCATTGAGCTCCACATCCTTCATGTCCACCTCGGTGCTCATTATTCTAAAAAGGGGGCGTCAAATGATCAGGTTTTCGCGCCATCAATCCCTTCTGGGAACATATTGAATAAATATCGGCAAAACCCGAAACGTCGGAAGGTTGTTTGGTGGCAATTTCGCAATGTTTCTACGCGGTCTATGCTAAACCAGCTCATTTTTTAAGACCCACTGGAGTTCAGCTAGGGACTTCGATGATGGGACGTCTGTGGACGTCAATGGCAAGGAAGAAATTCATTTCTGAAAAACTTTGTTTATCCTTTTCTTTAATGTCAAGGTTGCTCAAGTCCATTTGTGGGCAATGAAAAACATACAAGTCCTCTTTAGAGCAATTCTGGTAGTCTGCTGCGTTGTAGTTGCTCTTGTTTTTTTCGCTAAAATAAAAAAAAAGTCGTCGTTTGTAATATTTAGTATTTATTACTCCTAAACCTTAAATGGAGTGATAAAAAAAGACGCATGCGTCTGATGTAATTTCCCATGCGGGTTGCACTATGCTAATTTGCTATACTACAGCGTACCGAGCGTCTTCAATTTATTTGAGTTTGATTTATTTTATAATTTAGCCAAGAAATATCTTTATTTAAAAGAAAAATAGCCGTTCGTCATGAATACAACGGAGCCCTTTGTTGGACAAAGCACATTTTTTATCGAAAGTTTCCAAAGATGACGGAACCGCCACGTCATCACCGTGTTTGTTGAGTCATTATTTAGACTAAAAAGTTAAAAAATACTCGTATTTACCTGCTCGGAGTCGATGAAGACGACGTTTCGGTGCTCGGTCAGTCACTTTTTGTCTCTCGGTCCTTTGTAATCTGATTAGAAGAGCAGTTTGTGAGTGTTTTTGTACCGTCGCTAGAGAGTGCTCCTCCTCCTGGCGAGTGGGTGGTGCCGCACTTCCTAGAAAACAACTTGGACGTCGACGCCCTTTATTACACATTCATGTCCTATAATATTACCTGTAAATCCTTGCAAGCATTCAATTTTCAATCCTTCTTCGTCCCTAGTCTGAAAAAAAAACACAGAATAACAAATTTCACTGGTTTAAGTTGCTCCATATGACAATAAAAAACGTCTTCAAAGTTGCTCAACGTCGTGACGTCATCCATTGTCTCCCCCCATTCCACTTCTGATTAAATCATGACACATTTGATTGGATCATTTGCTTTTAAGGAGTCAACATCCTATTGTGCAATCACGTGTCCAAATAAAAGTTCTGGGAAAAGAGGCTGAAAAAAATAGTCATATCTCACCACCAAAAATCATGTTTTTGCTCCAATAAAATTCACTAGAAATG
This sequence comes from Stigmatopora argus, assembly GCF_051989625.1. NCBI lineage: Eukaryota > Metazoa > Chordata > Actinopteri > Syngnathiformes > Syngnathidae > Stigmatopora > Stigmatopora argus. Next base: position 2,896,546 of record NC_135406.1, read on the forward strand.
AGATTATTTAGCATCAGTCATTTGAAATTGTCCAATTGTTAAATATATAAATACAAACAAATATGAACAATATTCAGTGCAATCCTCCTCCAATCCTCTTTTTATCGCCATGAATTCAAATGAGTTTTTTGCACTACATTTCAAGTGGGAGGGTTCAATTCATGGCTGCCGTCCCTCTCCGTTGAAACGGATTGGACGCGTATCAAAAGTAGCATTAAAAGGCACGCACGTGAGTGAGCCGGGTGACCGACCGCGAGCGAACGAACGAACGGACGGACCACCTGTCGCTGTTTTTATCCGTCCGTCCGTGGCGCTTGGCAGCGTCGCTGTAACGGAGCTGTTGACCCAACACCACGCCAAATGTCAAATCATTTTTTTCACATCTTGAACTACATCTGAATGGAATATAGATCAACCACATTTTTGTCCTATCTTAATCCAAACCAAAAAAACGACATCTACTTTTTCAGAATATGCAGTTTGCACGCAGGAGACTATGTTCCACTGTGTTAGCGAGCGCTAGGCGAAGCCCGCGGACGCACGTGAATGCACACATGCGGGGCCTCGCTTGAAATTCCTGTCCCACCAAGACCCCCACTCACCCCCGAGAGTTTATTTTGCCTGCACGAGATGCAAGTACACGCACACACAAAGACCGGTTCAGACCGGCTCGCATTGTTCGGGCTCAGAAGTTTCCGTGTGATGTCCCTTGCATTCCAAGTGCAAGAAAGAAGGAACTGAAAATGGAGTTCCATTCTTACTGCAGTGTCGTGATATTTTTAATATACTTATTTAAGTCTATTCGCACACTTGAAGACAGGAAGGAAAGTGTCGAGCTTTTATGGCCTAAAACAGGGAAAGTCAGGTGGATGTTATGTCATGTTATTGTTTTATGGACTTTCACAGTGATAACGGATAGGGTTGTGAACTTTGACCCCTTACGGAGGTGGTGGTAGTCGGTGTAGGCTTTTAGACGGTGCTAGTTTAAGTGGCCCTGTGTTTACAAAGCAGATGTGGATGGATGGAAACCATCCTCTACTAGCATTAAATGGCTCCTGGCTGAACTGAAGCGCAGCCTACGCAAATGTCAACATCCCCATGTTTGTTGTTGCTGCCTTTCTTCTATTGTCTGAAACAGGATGACACAATAAATGTGAAATATGCTTTGATGTAAATGCAGGCCCAAGGTTTTGCTTTTTTAGGTGGGACGGTAAATTCTTTAAATTAAACGGTCGAAAAGTCAGAATCCAAGTAGATGATCCCTTGTTTTGGCTTCAAATGGGCATTTTGTGGCTTCACGTGCCCCCTGGGGGACGCTTTATAGTACTGCAGTTACTGACATCGTGTGACTGATTTGTTTGGTCTTCGAGACAATATAGTTCATCTTTTTTTTAAATGGATTTTTAGGATGACGTGCATTAAAAAGGGAATTATAAATTCATTTATGGAAACACTTTAAAGCTGCAAGAAAGATTCTAGTCTGTTAAAAAGATAGGAAAGTTGACGTTCTCAGTGACGTCAGTAGAAACCAGGAAGTGAGGAGGGGCGGAGTAGCTGTGACGACTATGTTTTGGTTTGCCCTCTCGCCAATGACGTCACGACGTAGGGGTACGTAGCGGAACCAGGAAGTGAGGCGAGGCGGAGTGGGAGGAGCAAGGCTTTTGTTTTGGTTTTGACTTCTCGCCCTAAACGGACATGTCACGGAAAGCCAAAGAAGAATATTACCGATTCTTTAGCGTGACCGACGTACGCACACACGAGAAAGGATACACGGAGTATAAAGTAACGGCGAGGGTCAGTTGTCTTCAGTGTTTTACTCATTTATGAGGTCTAACTAACCTTTGATACCATAGTAAGATATGGATTTGCAATTGCTTCCTCACAAAAGCCTTTTTTAAACGAGTCAAGTTGATTTGCAATTGCTTTCTCACTTAACTCACAAAAGCTATTTATTTTTTCTTACATTTTAAATGAGTGAGTCAAGTTGATTTGGTGTGGCTCACTAGAATCACATGTTCCGTTCACATGATGTACTTTGAAATTTCTCCAGAGGCTATCAAAGGGGATCAGATATCAGAGATGAAGAGCGATTGGATTTTCCTGGGGAAATCCAAACCTCACCACTTGACACTTTTGCCTTTCAGTTTGTGTCCAAGCCTTGCCCGCAGGATACGAAGGAAGTGGTGGTGTGGAGCAGGTACTCGGAGCTGAAGAAGCTCCACGGCGAGCTGGCCTACACGCACAAGAACCTGTTCCGGAAAGAAGAGGAGTTCCCCCCGTTCCCTCCGGCGCAAGTTTTCGGTAGGACGCGCCCACGCCGCAAGGCGCCGCGCCGTGCCGTCCCGCTCGACTGGCCGGCTACTTTTTTCCAGGAAGGTTCGAGGAGGCCGTGATAGAGCAGAGGAGGCAGGCGGCGGAAGGCATGCTGGTCTTCGCGACGGGTATTCCCGCGCTTTACAACAGCCCACAGCTCAATGACTTTTTCAGGGTAATGTTGCCGCGTCGCCAATGGTACACGGTCGATTGGTCGCCGATCTTTTGGTCGCCTGGAAGGTTATTGATAATTACCATTTAAATGGTTGCTCAAATTCCCTAAATACAAACTGCGAATGACTATTTAGTCATACTTAATGCCCTAGTAACTATTAGGCTAAAGAAAAGCTCCAAATTTCCCGGACTTTTATTGTTTTTTTGTTGGAGAACTTGTTAAGACCCTGACTGACGTATCTTCTTAAAGGGACAACGCATGTACATACAAACTCTTATACACAGTGAAACTGCTCATGGCCATTGTTGGCTTTTATTGATGCGTAGACCGTGTTGTTTTACCTTGTTTTGTCGCCGGTCTTTTGGTCGCCCGGACCACGACAACGGGCGACCAAAAGACCGGCGACAAAACAAGGTAAAACAACAAGACCGCGACCAAAAGACCGTGACCAAAAGACCGCACACGGTCGCTGATACCCGCTTGGGGATTTTTCTGGAGACGCAAGCGCTCGTTTTTGTTGTTTTTTTAGGGGGGAGACGTGACCAGGCCTCTGGACCCGTGCCCCGACGACTCAGACGGGGCCCTGGCCCCGCCTCTCATCCCCCTCCCTGAGCTCACAGCCTCGGACCGCGAGGCGGCCGAGGAGGAGCTGGGTCAAGAAGCACCCATTTTGCCACAGGACCTGGGCAACAACTTGGGGATCAACTTGGGGGTGCCCGAAGTGGCGATCGAGGCTTTGGGCGACGTCGGGGAAGACGTCGCGGCGAATGGCGGAGGCCAGACGGAGGACGACGTGCGGCGAGAATCACGGGAAGAAACGGACGAGGACAATTCGCGCCCTCCGCTGTCCGAAAACGACATGGCCGTCTTCGACCCGTGCTTCAAAGAAGGTTGGCAAGGGACTCGTGGCCGCGTGTCAAACGCGCCGTTGACGTTTGAGTTTTTTTCCCGCGACAGAAGGACGCGACTGGAGCGGCCCAGAAAGCGAGCCGGCGTATCTGAAGCGGGCGGCCGCCGAGGTGACGGCCGCCGAGGCCAGGGAGACGGCGGGGGACGTCGGCGCCGCCATTTGCGGCTACAGGGCGGCGGTGGACATACTCATCCGCGGGGCGAAGGGTGAGAAAAAGTGCCGGAATTTGGCAAAACGCACCCAAAAATCAAGGAATCCGACTCACCGCCAGTGTCTTTGTTCCCAGACGATCGGGATCCCGCTCGAAAGGAGTCGGTCAAGCGGAGGATCGCTGGTTACCTGGAACACGCCGAAAAACTGCTGACGGAGGGACGTGCACGGGACCTGTGAAGAAGACGAGGATGAAGAAGATGCGTACTTTGCGGAAGAAATAATAAGCATTCATTGCCAAGCTTGTTTGGATTGAGACGCTCCCTTAATGGCGCTAATTCACCGTGGCTAACTTTTTTGTTAACCCTTTGCTACATTTATTATTTCAAGGAAATACATTCAAGTGGTATCAAATGACTCATGATGACTATTTCTAAAAATAAATATGATTATAATATGTGAACATCAATGTCCACAAAAGTGGCCTTCTTAAACATGACTCAACAGACTGTTAACCTTTTTTCGATGGACCAAAATAAACCAACTGCTACGATTTGAGCGTGTTTGCAAAATGTTTTCATACTAAAGTGCTTATTTTTGGATGAAAAGGTCGGTCCCTGAAAGCAAGTTCCCCTCGGAGTGGAGTGGAAACAAAAGCTTTGGAGTGAGTGGGAGGAAGCGAGGAGTGGAAGGACGGACGGACATGGACAAAAGCGGGGGGACGCAAAAAAAAAAGAGGGTGGACAAGCGCAGATCATCTATTTGTTGTCGAAGCCACGGGAAAAAGTCACCCCTCTCTTTGTCAGATAACGCCGCACCATCCCGTTACGTATCCCTCTTTTCCTTTCTCTCTGCCGTCCCTCCCTCGCTTTTTTTTTTGGCCGCTCCACCTGCGCCTCCGCACAAAGGGACGACGGATGAAACGGAGGAGGCGTAACATTAGCGTGCTGAGAGTGTCGCTTCCATCCATTCCCCCCTTTTTTTTCCCCTCGCCGCTCACCGCAATTATACCATCCAAACACTCCAGGCTGAGAGCATAATAGCGGAAGCGGCTACGTCCAAAGTCGCCCTTCGCGCGGCGCTTTTCGGACCGCGAGTCCTTCTGGAATACGGGGCGCTTGCTTTGGTTCACCTTGCCCTTAGCTATGTATTGCTAGATTTCAGTGGCAGGCCGTCAGGGCCTTCAAGGCCTTCTCTGCTGGCCTAAGAAATATCTGAATCATATATTATATTTTGTCCATCAATACTTATGAAATAATTCCAAATTGTCTGTTAGCTTCCTTTCATAGCTTTCCCCCCTGTTTGCACTGCTTCCAGGTGTGTGTGTTTTCATATTGAAGCATTTAACCAATCATATTTCAGCCATTATTTGTTGCCAGGGTCAGAAATCTGCCTCAAGGCCTTCACAATCAGTTCTGCAGGCTCTGCCGCTTTAAACAAGCGTCGATAAGACTGTTGCTTTAACCAATCAGATTTCGAGTTGGCAACACCACAGTGCATTGTCGCAGGCGTAGGGATACGTCATCGCTTTCACTAACTATGATTGGCTAGTGATTAGCCAGAGCTACCAAACTATGTTTGGAGCGAAATGCACACACAAATATATTGTTGTGTTGATTTAAAGCCATTTTCAAGACGGACTATGGCAGAAATACGACAGGACAGGCTCGACTTTCAGCATTAGCTTCGATAGCGATAGAAAAGAAGGAAGAAAGAAAGGAGGATGGATATTGTGTAAAGTTAAAAAGGATTTTTGGTGAGTAACATATGGCTATATTACTAAATAATATTTCAATTGTGGGTCAAGTTTAAGACTTTTATGTGCGCCTTATAGTCGTGAAAATACGGTTTGGATTGGCGGGCTCTTCGCGCCGTTTATTTCGTCACGTCGGTCAGCTCGACGACAGGTCGCACGTGAAGCAATGCGAGGGGCTCAGCTGGGGTTGTGGAGGTAGCACAGGTGTGGACAAGCACCCCCTCCTGAAATCATCCGTCAAATCTAGCCAGTCGGAAAGCACGCGCTTTCGCTGGCTTTTAGACGCAAAATAAAGAGCTTTCTCCTGTTTTTTTTTGGGCCATTTGGCAGCCGCCCCCTGCCATATTTCCATCAAGCGCACACGCAAATCAATGGCCATACACTTTATGCCATCTATTGATCCTTTTATGTCCTCTCCCCTTTTAGTTTTTTTTTTTTTTTTGCTTTAGCCCGCCCCCTCCCAAATGGTTGACGTCCGGCACGCTTTAATGTCTGCGTGGATGGTGGTGGATGAGAGAGAGCCAGTGTGTCGGATGGGAGTCGTTTACATAATAGGAGACCAGAGAGAAATGAGGCGCAATTTTAGCCTTGGGGCTGCACTTTTCCGTCAGCCATTTGTGCATTTTAGGGGGGCTTTTGCACGCCCGCCAGCGCGCACGTACGAACGGGCCTTTGTTATTTAGATCAGACGGAGCCACGCTTGACCTTGTTGTCTCCCTCCGCGTGCTTATTTGAAAAAAATCCTTCGTCGTGTTGTTAATTGACTCTCCATAAACCCGCCCTCGTCGTGGCGCGTCCCTCTTTTGTTCGCCAACCTCGGTTCCATGGCGACCGAGTTCCATGACGACCAGACGTTGTCGATGGCGGCCAATGACACGCGATGAAATACGCCGGATCGGCGTTAGATCTGTCTCTGTACGCTTACGGATATACATATTCCTTATCCTCTGCGGCGAAGAGTGGACTATAGCGGAGCACTTACCGTATTTTCACGACTATTAGGCGCACATAAAAGTCTTAAATTTTCTCCAAAATAGACAGGGCGCCTTATAATCCAGTGCGCTTTATAAATGGAGCAATACTAAAATTGTTATCACGATAAAATAAAATAAATCAGTCGATAGGGTACACCATCTCTCACAACTACGGCAAGCAGCCCCCGACTCTACTATTTTCCCCGTAGAAAAAGTACTGCGCAGTGACTGCTGGGATATGTAGTTCTTTTGTCAATACACCCAATGGATTGTCGCCTAGTTACGCTAGCTACTAGCTAGCTACTATTTGCGAATGGATTGTGGCCTGGCGATCGGCATCAACACAGCCTTGCAAAGCATGGAACACAGCCTTGGAATAGTTACGCTAGCTACTAGCTAGCTACTATTTGCGAATGGATTGTGGCCGCCTGGACGAACGTATAAAACTCAGCGTTTTCGATGACTCATTTGGACAATTCTTCAATTCGGACACAGAAAATGAGGACTTTGATGGATTTGTGGGTGATGATGACGTGAGTAAGTTGTAAAATTGCTAAATAAAGTACAACCGAACTCAGTTTTGCTTCCGTTGCCTTTTTAAAAACGTGTTTTTAGCGTGCAAGAACTATATATCCCAGCAGTCACTGCGCACCGGAAACCGGAAATAGAGTCTGGGGCTGCTTCCGGTAGCCAGCGCTATTGGGGTTCGATATTCATATATAATATATAATATATATGCGTCTAAAAAAAGGTGCGTCCTTTGTGTGTTTAAAATACAGAAATAGCACTTGTTACTGACACTGCGGCTAAAAATACGTATACATATAATATATATAGTCATGAAAATACGGTAAGTTGTTTTTGACTATGCCCCTAGTGGCTAAAATGGGAACAGCTAAAACACCAAAACATCAAAATGTCTGCAAAACAATACGCTTCGAATATGGGAACTTTTGCCAAAGAACGGACAACAAATTGGCGATTTAGCAGTGCAAGCGTACAAAACCTAGCGTAAAAATACAACAGTATTTTTCCAATGTGAGCTGGGATCGTGTCGGATTTTCTGATGCCAATGTCCCAAAAAAATGGATACGTACGCGCATGCATAACTATTTCAACGGATTGGACGTTTGTCATGGCAAAATGGGAGGAGCAAAATGGCATTTGGACGGCAGCAGCATGAGAGCATGATGACACACATGTGTCAGCCAGGTCCAGATTGCTTTGGTGAGGGAGGGGAACTAGTGGAAGCGCTGGAATAACACAAAACACACACTCACATACACACACACTCGGCCAGAGAGCCGTGCACTACTCACATGTCCGTGCCACCACTCTCCCTCCCTACTTTTTTTCTACCCGCCATCATCATCACCATCATCATCATCATCATCATCATCGCGAGCGCCAGCTGAGGACAGTCCGGCGAGGGAGCGCGCACAACGGCGGCAACGGCGGCAACGGCGGCAACGGCGGCAACGGCGGACACCTGAGCGAAAATCCGGCGTGGAAAGCCGCTGGATCTCCGCCGCCTCAGAGTAAGCATTTGTTGTTGTAAATGTCGTTTTTTTTTTTTTTGCGGGGCACGATGACTTGACGCCACCGCCGCCAATTAGCTGGCAACTAGGACAGATGTTGCCTCGCCATTTATTTCAACGGGATTGACCGATCGGGCTCGCTTGGACGCCGATAGACGTGCGGGGGTCTGATGGCGACGGCACCAACGGAAAAAAAATATATATATATTTTTTGTCCAAAATGTCTAAACGGAAAATCGTGGATTATTATGATTATCGGTAAGAGTCCAGTACGAATGGATCGGATGTTTATCGCCATCAACAAACAGTTATAATGTCTATTCAAAGCTAGCTTCTCGTCACGGGTAACCTTTTAATTCGCGTTTATTTGTTTTCTAAAAGCAGGGAAGCAAGTTTTGGGCAAAATATGGGAATATTTTTCACTCATCGGTCTTGAATCCAATCCAAATTTTTTTGTTAACTGGTTTGATCAACTGTGCACGCCGTTTGTTTCACTCAGACACCCTCAATGTCCATTTCATTTTTCAAACCTATGCTACGCATCAAAGCTAAAAGTTACAAGTTACCTGATTGGCCGCCATGGACGGCACGAGACGTCCAAATCCGTTTTGACCACTCCTGAACGACCCTCCCTGGTGAAAGGACAGTTTTCCCAGCCGGACCTCCCGTGTTTTCTATCTGTGGATAAATGACAAGAGAAATAAATGAGAATCAGATAAACAGAGTAAAGCAAAATGATACGCGGACGCTACTAACTAGCGCTATTCGCTCCTTTCGCCAAATCTCATCTCGCGTTAACGTGGCTTTCATCTCCGCGGCCCCGCCGTTCGCATTCGGGCCGGCTTTGCGGCCGGCTTTAAAAAAAAAAAAAAAGCTAATCTGCTGCCCGCTCGCCATCTGGCCCGCGTTAGAGCAGGGAGGATAGGGGGGGCGCATTTGAATAATTGATATTTAGCTATTTATAGGGGGATTATTCTCTTTGGTCTTTTACCGGGGGAGCCTACGCGCCGACTATCCATCCGTCCATCTGTCCGTCCGTCTCTGTGTGCGCGCGGTGTGCGTATCCATCTGAAGTGGATTAAGGGTGTTATCCGAGCTAAATCGGACTAGAGCGACGGCGCGCACGCGTTGACGCTCGGCGGTTTTGCCGGAGGAACGTCGCTTGACCATTGTTAGCCATCTCGCCAGCCTCTCGAGTTTCGCTACTGTGTCCATCGTCCCGTGGGTGACAGTGTGTGTGTGTGTGTGTGAGGGTAAACACCCTGATTAAACAGTGCTTAACAAGCTGCCTGAACTGATAACAGGGACGGATAGGGGGGGTTGTTGTGTTTTACGGAGGAAGGAAGGAGGGGGGGTGGAAAGAGAAACAATTGTACCTGTCTACATTGTTGGAGCTGGAGTAGTCAAGCTTTTGGGGGGGGGGGGAGCAATCCTCTTATATTGTCTACTTTTATAGTTATTTGAAAAATCATTGAGTTCAATTTGATTTGCATTTTAAATTGACATTTCTTGGACTGGCTCAAATGTATCCATTAAAAACGGACTACTTGCTGTTAAGTCGATTGGAAATGCAGATGAGAAAGTTCATTCAAAAAGCAAACATGCTAAACAAGTGAATCATCTGGCACGAAACAAAAGGGCAAAGCAAATAATTCTCATTTGACCTCTTCCCCAGCGATGGACTCGTGCCCGGATCTCTTTGATCCACGAGCGCAGCCCTTCCCGCCGCTCTTCGTCGGCACGGAAGCGCCGGGAGGGCCGGCGGGCGGCTTCGGGCCTCCCGCCTTCCCCCTCTTTGGGCGGCGCCTCGGTCGCCCGCGCCAACCCCCCCGCGCGGCAGAAGGCGGGGCGTCGGCCCACGGGGGGTCCGAGAAGCGAGCGGGCGCCCGGCGATCGCCGCATTCGTCCGGGGCCAAAAGGACCAAGCCGGGGGAGGGCGACGGCGGCGGCGGCGAGCTCAGGAGGCGCAGGAGAGCCGAGTTGAAGGAGCAACTGGAGGAGGCCGGGGAGAAGCTGCGGGCCCTGCAGGAGAAGGTCCTCAGGGCCTTTGGGGAGAGCCACTTGGACCAAGAGGAAAATGGGAGGGGCCGGGAGGACGACGAGGACCCGGAACCCCAGCGGCCCTCCGCCGACAACCCGCCCTTCTCGCCTATTTACGGCTTCCGGCGGGGAGAAGATGCGCGAAGGGAGACGGCGCCGACGGGAAGGGGCGGCGTGGCGGAGGGCGTGGGCCTGTGGTTGGACTGGGACGAGGACGACCACGACGACCGCGACTTCGCCCGCGCCTTGAAGGCGGAGCTGGGCGGCGCCGTGGCGCGGGTCATCGACCGCGTCCTTTGCCTGTACGGCCCGGATGCCCACGAGGGGGCGGGGCAAAGGGCCGGGGAGGATGATGATGAGGAGGAGGACCCCGGGGGCGTGGAGGAGAGGCACGAGGAGGCGGCGAGGGGCCGAACCACCAACGGCTCGCCCCCTCCTGGCGTCCGGTGCGCGGTTCTGCCGTCGCCCGACCTTCACAAGGCGGGCCCGCCTCCGCCCGGTCACCCCGACCTGCCCCTCCGCCCCCCAGGGCCTCCTCTTCTCCTGGCCCCGGCGCCCCGATCCAAGGAGCCCCCTCTGGAGACGCCCCCCTCGCCCTTCCCCGCCCCTCCGCTGACCCTCCCGCTCCTCCAGTACTCCATGCAGCAACTCTTCTCCCGTTCCCTCCAGCACCCGCAGATGGCCCACCCGCCGCCCCCGTCCCGCAAAGATTTCCTCCACCCGGAGGCCTTCCTGGAGTTCCCCTCGCACTCTTCCTTCCCCCCGCTGCCCTTCGTGGGTCACCTGGGCCCCTCCCTTTTGCGCCACGCCCATGGCCAGGCGGGCAGGGAGCGCGACAGGGGGGTGCGGGGAGCGGCGCTGATGGACGTAGGAGAGCTTTACCTGAACGCGGGGGGAATATCCTTTTCCGACAAAGCCATTACCGATAGTGGGTGGTAAGTCCCTGGTGTAAACAGCGTACTACTTACTCGTTGAGATTTGAATAGTAGCGAAATTAAAAAAAAATGGGAGCACCTTAACCAGTCTGCTGAATATATACGCTCAAGAGGGCTTATCTCCTTGCCACTTGAAGAAAGCCAAACTCCTGTTCTTCTACGCTCGCTACCCCAGCTCCAACACGCTCAAGACCTACTTCCCCGATGTTAAGGTGCGCATACGTAGTATCTGGAGTTTTTGTGGAGGTACTCACCGGTGCTTTGTCTCCAGTTCAACCGCTGCGTGACCTCCCAGATGATCAAATGGTTCAGCAACTTCCGAGAGTTCTTCTACATCCAGATGGAGCGCTTTGCCAGGCAGGCTGTCCGCGAGGCTCTCGACCGGTTGGTGTGCTCCCTGAAACATGGGTTTTTCGTAAGAATTATTGGGTACCGTGATGCGAGAATACCAATCTTTTGCCCGCCAGGGACGGGGCACCTCGCTTGGGCAGAGAGAGTCAGCTGCGACTGGGTCGGGATACCGAGCTCTACCGTATACTCAACATGCATTACAATAAGAGTAACATCTACCAGGTGAGCTCATCCGCCTTGGGTGACGCAGAGTCCTCAAACTCAGTGTTTTCAGGTCCCGGAGAGGTTTATCGAGGTCTCCGAGGTGGCCCTGAGGGAGTTCCACTTGGCCATTTGGACAGGCAGAGACAGCGACCCTTGCTGGAAGAAGGGAATATACAAAATCATCTGTAAACTGGACAGCGCCGTGCCAGATTCCTTCCGACTACCAGGCTGTCCGGTCGGCTGAATGACATTGATAGCTTGTTTACCGTCTCGCGTCAAAAGCCGTACGTTTTTCTATCTTTGTATGTAATGGAAAACATGAACGATATTGGGTTAATGTTAGTTTAATGTGAACGGTGGTAAAAAAAATGACATGAATGTCAAAATATGTGAAAGCGGCTCGCAGCGTTTGCGTTGCGTAGGACTTTATTCGTATCGTATTTTCAGGTGCATGTTTGCTTTATCTGTGGTTGGAATTGTAACTCCTCGCTTGGCTTTCCAAATGCGCACTGAGCGTATTTGTGCGCTTCAATCAAAGACGCACGAGGGAATTTGGATGTGTAACACGAGCAGTGAATTAAAAAGGAAAAAAAGCAAAACTTTCAACTCGGACCAAGAAGAAAATTGCCATTTGGACGCATGCCGACTCTGGTTTGAAATACTATTCATCGGCATTCCTCGATCCGCTTCTCACCGCTGTTTGTCCACTTTATCGCAAATACGTGACCCGGAGATAATCTCCATGTTTGGCGACCAGTGTCTAAGCGTGTCGACTAGACGGTGTGAAACATTTTTTGCATTTTCACACATTTGTTCTGGGGGAGGGAAGAAAAGAGAGAAGTTTGTCTCACAAGATGCCCAGCAGTCCAGTCTCGTCTCCCATTCATCCTCGGCGCCTGGATTGAACAGAAAAGGTAGGTTTGTCATCATTTCTTTCTCATGTTTACGAGTACCTGCTCTGATTTGCCTTTTATTCTCATCTATAGTCATCTGACAGACAGTAACTCACCAGCTAATTTTGGTTGGGTGTTTTCTGGGGGGGTGAAAAGCTGCCAAATGATGAGAAAAACAAAATCAATGGCTCAAACAGACGCCACACTCGCTACTTAAGGTGTGTTGTAGTATTAAACGTCGTGAGGAAGGGGGGCTAACTAAAGATGCAAAAAGAAAACGCTAGACAAAATGTCGGCACGTTCGTAAACTACGTTGGAGTTTCATTTAGCATTTTACAGAGTTAGGATAATAAACTCACGGCAAACTGGATGGATGAGCACGCCGTGAAGGAAAGTTTGTTGTCTGTCACCAGTATAATCGGGCGCATTGTTGATGACGTCACAGCAGTCGCATGGTTCGTCGCATAAACACGCGTCAGTAGAGCAGAAGTTGTTTTTTTCTTGAAATAATATTCGTATCAAATTTCTGGAGTCCAGACAACAGAAATATGCCAAATTAGATTTCCTATTAATGAAATGAATAAAAAATAAATGAATGAATATTAATTTATAAACAACATTTTTCTAACTACTACATAAAAAATATAAAGAATCAATGAAACTGTTGCCCAGAACTAATAATAAAGTAAAACAGAACTACAATGACAGAGAGGAGTTCTATTTCGGATTTGCTATCAATGAAGAGAGTTCAAATTCCAACACTTCCCTTTTGACTTTTACTTTGAAACGCCTGTCCGGATTATTTCTACCTTCCTCACGCCGTCCTCACGGCCGCAGCGGAGGAGAATCTCGCCGTTGGATGTGGATGATGGAGCTCACCGGTTTGTTGGTGCTGGAGTTGGTCCTGTACGCCAGTTGCTTCATCTGCGGGATTATCACCGCCGCCTCCCTCACCATCTTCCAGGTGACTTGACAACAAAGCAGTTTAACCACTCAAAAAAATCCGCTTTCTAACCTTTTGAAAAGTTCGGAGAAATGCATCCAGAAAGGCATTCCTGCCAAATTCGGCATATGTTTATTTTTTGAGGAAAAAAAGAAAAAAAAGTTTTTTTTCTCAGGCTTGGCCCTCATAACAGCAGTCATGAGTTCAGGGTAATCATGTGACCACCCCATGATGCTGGACCATGCCACCCACCAGCAGAGAAAAATCAGATACCACAATGGGTTTGCGTCCTGTTACATTAGTTATTTTCCATTTTAAAAAGAAAAAGGGGAAAAAAAAGTCCCTTTCAAAATAAGATGTTTTCACACCGTGTCCAAAACAAAGTCAACATTTGACATTTTTCCTAAATTTACTCATCGATGCTGATTTAATTTGATTTATAATCACAGCAGTCCGGAATTAAAGGTCAAAGGTCAACCGATTCCTTCCAGGGACATTTTGGAGGTTCCTGCATGCTCTACGGACTGGTGACCTTCAACGCCTCGGCGAGCGTCTTCGCCGTCCAGGCGCCCAGCTCCGCCTCCTTGTGTTACTTCGTGTCGGCCATTTCCGTCACGGTGGCCGTGGTGTGCTTCTCCCTCTCCATTTACTGGTTGTACTCGGCGTGCGTGGAAGGAGACCTTCGCAGGTAATGCCGGGCGGGTGGGCCGTTACGCCGCCGCCGCCGTTGACTCGCTTCCACGTCCGTCAACGCAGGGAACGCTCGTGGGCTAACGTGGCGCTGGTCACGTGCGGCGTCTTCCTCTTCTTCCTGCTCATCTCGGGCTGCGTCCTGAAGATGGGGCGGGACGCGCTTTGCCACTCGGTCCTGCGCAGCGCGTCCAACATCAGCAGGTAGGTAGCCGGCCTCGGACGTGGACGTGGACGTAGCGGCGCCCGAACCTTAACGTTGTTGCTCCCGCGCCAAGCTGCGAGGAGGCCCAGACCAAGAAATGGCTGAGCCCCGTCAAAGGTGACGCCTTCTACAGCAGCCTGCGGAACGCCGAGGTGAGCGCCGGCGCACGTCGACGGGCCGGGCGGGCTTTCGTCGACGTCCATTTTCTCTTTTCAGACGGCCGCGTGGGTCAACTTCTTCTTCTGGCTGCTCATCGGCGCGCTGCTCTTCGTTCAGAAGCGCCGACCCTCGGGGCCCAAGGTCCTGGCGGGCGCCGCCGGCGGACCGGTCGGCGGGCTTTTCGGGGACCCGGGGGTGACGGTCGCCGAGACGGAACCCTTTTTCAACCGTCCCGGAAAACCTCAGTGACGCATGTTGATGTTTTTAAATACCACGAGGCCTGTTTTTTCGATTTTATCACATTTTGTATTTCAGGAGTTTGAACGTCACGACGGCTCAGTCGTTGGCCGCCGTTGACCACGTAAGTGGCTAGCCTGGCGGTGAATGTTCACGTTTCAGTGCCACAGACGTATGGACGGGAAGGCCGGTCGAAATAGATTGGACGTCTAATGAATGAATTGATGGATTTAAAAAAAACGCTGTTTGAAGAGTAGGAAGGAAGGTTGTCCATCTCATGTCATTTGACAGCATTATTGGCGACCAATTGTTTTCAAAGCTAGTCCAGTTCGTCTGTTGCTGTCGATGGCGGCCAATGGGTTTATTGTATACGTTTTAATGTTGTCTTGGAACTGTCCTGAATAAATATTCCACCCTCAGCGCATTTTTCAGCTAAATGAATCTATCTACATCTATCTATCATCTTCATGGAGCTCTCACACCCGTATGCAAGTATAAAAGTGGCATTCCTGAATTTGGAGGCCCGGTTGAATTTTTCTGACCGAGCACGCCCAAGTGGCGTTAGTCCCCCGCCCGCAGATCAATGCAAATAGATTTAATACGCTTACAGTGGCCGGCTCACGGCTCCCTTTCGCTCTCTTGAACGTCTAATCCCCGCCGATTAAGAGACGGCGCTCCATTCGGGAAGACGCCGTCCCGTCGAGAACTTGTCCAGAGCGGCCGGAAAAACCAGAAGCACTCTGGAGACGGCGGAGGAGGGTCTCAACGCCGAGTCGGAAAAGACCAGCACCCGGCTCGTCATCGATCTGACTCTGGAATCCATGGTGAGTGCGACGAGATAGCCGGCCGGCGGCGAGCGCGTTTCTCGGGACGGTCGGGGTCACCTGGCGACGTGGAGTGAGAGTTTTTTTGCGCTCCTCCGGCAGGAAATGTCCCAAGAGCAGTTTGAGTCGGTGACGTTGAGCGTGGAATCGCTGCTGCGGGACGCCAACAGCATGCAGGCGCAGTGCCGCGAACGCAGCGAGCAGCTCTCGCTGGCCGCCACGCAGCTGCGCGTGGAGTCGGCGGCGCTGCGGGAGCAGTGCGAGGCCTCGCAACTGCAAATGGCGAGCATACGCCGACAGCTGGACGAGCTGCTGGAGACCAAGCGAGCCTTCGAGGCCCGCGAGAGGCAGGCGCGCAAACTCAGCAAACAGCTCTGAATGGGCGCAATCCAGCATTTAGCAAAATATAGACTCTTTGGCCAAGCGGGGGGGGCCCCATGCCGTACCTTTTGCTACCCGCCGCGGCGCGGACGATGCCACGGGAAGGTGATCCTTCGACGTCCGCCGTCAAAATGTTCGGGAAAAGGCGGTCTTTGTTTCTCTGAATAAACCACTGTCTGAATTTGGGGATAAAAAAAGTTTTCCTTGACTAAAACAAACACATTTAGCAACAAAAACTAGTTTGAACATTACATTCACTCACCGATAGAGGGAGCCAGCATACTACTAGTAATGTATGCTAATTCCTTTTCAAAACAACGCACAAAATGGCGATGACAACAATGTAAAATTGGACATTTTTATTAAAGTTGCATAAAAGTGTAACAAAATTGGACAAAACCAAAACCTGTTGTTTATATTGCTACATGAGTTGGTCAGATTGATGGAATTGTCCCCAAAGCTACCAGCACTCTTTAGCTCTTTTCGTATTTCGCCTCAATGACAATATTCACCAAATGTGTTTTTAGCAATTTTTCCCAACAGTAAAAAAAAAAAAAATCTCAAAAATTCTAAAAAGTTCTCACCCAAAACCTGGATTATGGCAGAAGAAACCACTCCAACGCTCTCGACTGTGATTGAACTTTTCTCGGGGGACGATCTTCACGTTCTTCTCAATCATTGCCCAAAAAAGCGTAGGACTGGTTTTTTTTGCTCGCGTGAATCCAAGCTCTGTCGAGAAAAACGCCTGGTGATCGTATTTAAAAAACAGACCGGTAAATATGGAGAACATGGTCTAAAACGGGATCACCGCATCAAGGCCTAAGTATCAAACACTCACTTCTAAAAAAAAAAAAAATCAACACAACCTAAAAAAAAAAAGAAGCTAAACACGAGAATCTCTGCTTCAAAAATCTGTTTCCACTTGAAAAAAACAAAAGACTTCCATTTATTTGGTTTGCGTGACATAAATAATACCTAAGGCAACATCTGTTTCTTAAAAGAAAACAAGCAAGAGGGTGAAAGACGGGGTGGCCATCAGTCGCCACCTTTTTGCTTAAAAAAACAAACAAATTGCATTCCAGAAATGGGGACTTCATTAAATTTGAAGTCATCAATACAGTCGCCCTAAAACACGCTTGAAAATATTCATTAAAAAACGCAAATGAGTGGCATAACCCTTAAAATCGAGATCGAAATGGAATTTTCAATCAATTCAATTTCCTATTTGTCCTGCATTACTTTCCAAACTCTTTGATGAAGCCGTTGCGGAAAATCCGAAAAATCCAGCACTATTTTTCAAGAAAAAAAAGTCCCCCAATTCTGGAATGCCCCCCGTCAGAAAGTATGCCCAAAATGTCAACGCCAAAAAAAGTAGAAAGAGCAGCAGCGAGAAAAAGAAGTATAATAATTATAAAAAACAACAAGGCAGCTCAGTTGGACAGAAAAAAACAAATCCGCTAAAACAGGAACCAGTCCTTTACCAAAATAAAACCCACTTTCTCGTAGGGCACAGCGGGGGGAAAAGAGCAAAAAAACAAAACCATCGTAGCCTTTAGCAACCGGAGGGAATTCCGCAAAACCTAGCGTACGCGAGTGTTATCTTTGCGCTACTGTCGGTGGTCGGAGCGCGCATTTCGCCGCGGTCCTTAAACGCATCTCGGGGCGGTAAAAAGGAGGCATTGGTGGTGTACAGTGAGGTTCCCAACCTCGACTCCGCTAGGACGTCGGAGACGTAAGAATAAATCGACGGGTTCTACGTTTGACCTGACCAAACAGTCGGACTAGTCTTCCCTTAAACTCCAGCACTCGGCGACGAAAAGGGGGAGGGGCGAGACGAGGGGGGCGGGGCGGGGGGCGTCAGTCCTCATTTCTTCTGAGGCGTGGACAGCTTCTGCATCCCCCGGATCTTGTCCAGGAGCTCCGAGACAAAGTCCTACGCCAAAAAGGACACGCTTGAGCCACAAAACAAACGGCTCAAAACAAGGTATTTAGTAGTCTTCTTACCTCGGTGGGTTTGAAGCAGTCCACCAACAGGTCCTGCAAGATATGCCGTTTATTTCCAGAGCGGTTTGAAAAAAAAGGCTTCAAAGCTCTCCTACCTTAACTCTAGCGCCCCGCTCCACGTCGCTGGGCATGTCCAGCAGTTCGTCCACGTCTATCTCCAGCTCTGGGATGGCTTCCTCCTGAAAAGGTAAATAAAACGTTGACTGGGAAATGGAATGGGAGCTTTGTACTAGTACAAGCATGTGTATTACAAGAACACATATACCTACTTCAATCTAGGGCAGGTACACAAACAAAAGTACACATGCTGATAGTACATGTATACTTGTACTACAAGAACCTGTAATACAAGTTCACCCAAGTACTACAGGTGGGCTGTCTTTGTTTGTATATTGGCCTAACTCTAGCTGCTCTAGCAGTTGTTGTACCGAAAATGACCACCAGACGGAGACATCCGACCATGTGCAGCGAAAATGACAAAACAAAGGACGCGTTTTCAAACTCTCGAACAGTAACTAACATTCACACAGACTCGACGCCCCCCCCCCCCCCCCCCACTCAAGGACACCAGGGAGCAAATTTCCCAGATTTTGCAGTATGCGGGGGAGTCTATTTTTTTTGACAACGCGCAGGGGGGGTCACAGAATCGTAGTGTATAACTCCTATAGCATATTGACGTGCTTGTCCAGGAATCTCTTTGGTCCACCCCGCCTCCTTGGCCACGATTTGCCCACAGCAGCTGTCCTCTGCACCTGCCCGCCACGCATCAACAAACACCACCATGCTCCATCCCACCCTGGTATCAACATGTGGATTAATAGGCGCACTATTTCTCGTGGTGGAAGGACATTTGACATCAAATTCTCTTTGGTGGACTTCCCAAACAATCTCCCAGACTGACTTGCAGTCAAGTCCGCTTTCTGCAGGCGCCCTTTGCGCACCCTTGGAGATGATTGACTCCCCCACGCACTATTCGCACACTTCTGCGACCCCCCCCTCTTCCAAACAAGGCCACCGTACGTACACTTTGCTTCCAAAGTGATAAGAGCATAATCTTAGTTAAAGACATCCCACTTGGTGCAAGCTAAGTGTCACACGAGAGCGCCATGACGCAGATGAGCTCCTATCCCGTTTGACCACTTTTTTTCAAAATGTGCCAAACACGTCTGGCAGCTTAGTGAAAATAAGACCATCTTACGTCCACCAAAAGTGACGGGAAAAATATCTGTACGGTAGTACGCTCTCTTACTCTAAAAATGGAGATGGCCGCTAACCGAACAACAGCGCGGAGACCGCTCGCGTACGACGTTAGCGCGCTAAACGGGTCGGCGCGTCCAAGGGTGACGTAGACTTTGGTTTCACTGGAAAATCCAGATCACCCGTGTGACTTTAGCTCCTCCAGTGTTACTGTGGGCGGGTCACAAGGACAAATGTCACGCTCCCCCGCTCGAGGGGTGACGTCCATGTACTTTTCATTGACCGGGGGAGTAAAAATAGACCCGGCAATGTTTTGGTTGGCCCAGATGGAAGGGGGGGGGGGTCGCTTGATGACAGGCCAGACGGGAAGCCGGAAGGGGGCGGGGCTAAACTCATTGTCTGCCTTTTACGTGAGTGACGATCACCTCAGAAACTTTCACTGGGAATTGAAACGAATTGACCCAAAAAAAGGGAGGGTGGAGCCTAAATACGATCATTAACTGCCATCCATCTCAGTTTGAATGGATTTTGGAGGGGGAAAAAAAAGGCTATTTAGCTGCCAAGATTATAGATTGACATAATCCATGCACACATTCTCACTACAAGTGCAGCAGAGATTAAGAGCAGATTAAAAATAGAAATGCACACAAACAAGAGTTAATCCCCATGAGCGCAAAGTCAACGTCGGCAGTTCAAACGACTTGGAATGACTTCCCGTGACTAAACATTCCAACGACTGACTCACGCGGCTTTCTCAACATCATTCGGACGTGCCGACGGCTCACGAGCCCACTGGAGGAAGTCGGTTCCGCCGCGTGAGTCAACTCCAGTGACTCCTTTGATTGGCTCTCAACAAGCATAACACGCCGACTCCGGAGTTGAGCAAAAGATGGCGTACGAAGCCACGTGTGAACTATTAACACAAACATGCATGTGTGTGTGTGTGTGTGTGTGTGTGTTGGGTGGGGGTTGCTTGCGGAAACACACTGGGGTCTTTCACTTCCTGCAGTGCAACAAGCACTTTTTGTGGCGGCCCTCTTTTTTTTTTTGCTCACTCAGACGGTCGCTGTTTGCTAGTTTTTTTTTTTTAGGCCTTGGATGTCCGGCTTGTCATTCACTTTCTTCTCCACAAATCCAATGTTCCCATTTTTGCCTATTAGTACAAAAACGCACACTTTGGCGACATTATTCTGGAGCGGAAACTTCCCGTTCAATCGGACGGATGCCTTCAAATGCCAGCATCACCATCGACCCTAAAATCCTTCCTTTGCAATTTCCCCCGGCATTTTGGCGCCATTGACGTCCGATTGATGGAAATTGGCAGGCATGCGGCGCTCATTGAGAGTCTCATAAAGGCTCACGCACGTGGCCGACAAAAGGACAGGAAGACACTTTGCTCTCTGCTTCCATTCTGTCCAATCGGGCCTCGCTCGCTGTGGAAAATATCCTGAATAAAGATGCCGGACGAGACAATCGGCCCTTATCTATCACCTGTTGTCACCAATGGGCGTCGTACACAACAGGCGAGGGTCCTGGGGTCTCGGTACGCTGGCGTATCTCTTAACCGTGTCTGAATCCATTTTTTTTGGCAGAAAGTCAAAGGCCATTGATCCGAAATCCCCCGAGGAGGACTTCATCGGTTCTTCCCGCCGTTTAAACGTTTCTCCGTCGACGGCCGGGCGTGGGGTCGGAGTAGCGCTTCCCGCCGACCCGCTAAGTCGACGTCGCCTCCGCGCCCGGAATAGCATGTGGGTCACGGTCGGCTCAGGAGAGTTGACGTGAGCCTCGAAAGCTTACCGGGCGCCCAGCGTTACCGAGGAGGGCCTCCATGGACGTGGACGGACCCCCACGGGCAAATGGGCTTGCGGCCAAGGCCAAGGCCTCAGCGGGGAGGTGGAATATGACACAGGTGTGCGTGCACAAAAGAGCTTTGGACCAATGAGAGGGCAGAGTGCTCTGCTGGTCTCGTGGCAGGCCTATAAAGGCGACGCCAGCTATGAATAGCCGACCTGAGCTCGCATGCGCAATTGCCATTCATTCTCCAACAATGCCGTCTGGCTATCAAGAGTCCACCCCCCTAAAGAAGGTGAAGACCCCCCCCCCCCACCCCCGGAAGACACGAGTCGTCGGATCGGCGGCGACTGTACCTCGCAGTCGTAGAGGTCCGTTAGCTGCTCGATGATCCATTCCTCCAAATTGAGTCTTTTCCTCAGTTCCTTGCGGTCATATTTGACGGTGACACGTCCCTGTTTCCGAACCGGAGTCTCGGGTTCCTCCGCCGCGGTGCCGGCCGGCGTCTGGAAATACACCCGGGCTTGAGGGCTCGTCTCCGGGCTCGTCACAGCCGCCATTCTCGCTGGGTTCGAGATCCGATCCAAGCCACCACCCCCCCAGCGGGCTGGAGGTGCTACACAAAAAAGGGAGGGCGTGTGAGATCGACGCTCTCGATAAAACTCGTCAAAAAAGGAGTAGCTTTTGTCGTTGAAATAAAGTCACCGGCTTGTTGGCCTATATACAGCATGCAAACCGCACTTACATAAAAAGGAAGGTTGGCAGGCAGGCAGGCGGACCACTCACTCACTCACTCACTCCTCTTTATCCAGTACAAAGAGAATGCACGTCCCTCTAGCCGTTTTTTTTCTTTCTCCCCCTGTCCCTCTCTCTCTTTTCCTTCCACGCGTCCCCAGTGAGCCGCGCGTGCGCGTGTGTCTTTCCTTTCTCGAGCCACAGAGACCATAAAAAGAAGAAGAGGCAAGACTACAATCTGGAGTTTTTGGTCTCCTCCCCGGAAGGATCTCGAGACCCACCTCTCGGTGCAAATGGGTTGCACGTTTAACCCCGTCAATGGCAGACGGTGTTCATTTTGGAGAGAAGAAAACAAGACTTTTTGTTAAAAACAAACTGTTCAACTGTGGAAAAAACTGGTTCTTCTTCTACGGAAGCCAACGTGAAAAGAAAATAGACGAGTAGGTCGGAAATTTACGCTTGGCTGACCGTAAATGTCTTTTAAAAATCGCTTTTAAGTACATAATAGCTCGAATTGATGCACCAATCTTGAAAAAAATTATTTGTCAAGCGCCAGTGTTTCAAACGGGCATTAAGAGAACAAAATCACATTTCCATAGAGAGACTGCCACCTATCGGATTCAGTCGGCATTGCAGCAAACTAGCATTTTCTTTTTTTAATCACACACACAAACACCCCAAAAGTATGAAAGACTCATTTGTATCATTTTTTTTAAATGTTTGTGTGTGATTAAGAAAAAAAGCGCTTCCGTTTTTCCATCACCAATGGTGACCGCCAGAGGGCAGTCTCCCTATGTCTCTTATGACTTAAGAGAACTAAATGGCATTTACATGGGGAGACCGCCGTCTGGCGGACACTTTTGGTATTGCAACAACCGAGGAGCGTTTATTTTCACACATGCAAACCCCCCAAAAATTTATAGGGCTCATTCGAATCAATTTTCAGCAATTTTATGTATTTTTAAACAAGATTCATGTCTTATTTAAGTGAGTAACCAAAATGAACCCAAGTTTAATTTTAATATTCAGTTTTAAATGAGTTTATTTTGGTTACTCAATTTAAATAAGACACGAATCCTGTTTAAAAATATATAAAATTGCTAAAACTTGCTAAAAATTCAACCCTTAATGTCTTTGGGACTACATTGTGTGTGTGATTAAAAAAGGGGAAAAAAGGCTACTTGTGGTAATGCCGACCAAATCCGATAGATGGCAGTCTCTCTATGGAAATGTTATTTTGCTCTCTTAAGTGCCTGTTCCGGTTTACAAAATAAGGACTGGTGATGGTTTTAACTGGGATGTCATACACCAATAAGGGATAGTTAATTTTTGATATTTTTATCAATTACACGATCTTTTTTTTTTTACTTTTAATAGGCCGAAATAGAATAAATATATTTTTATTTTAAATATTTTTTTCAAAAATGGTAGAGCGTTTGCAATCAAAGAGCTGCAACTAAATGCATGTATACATACCTCTTTATTCTCTGTCTTTAAATAATTAAAAAAACACAGCACAAATGCATAACAAAACATCAAAATAGCGAGGTGATAAACAAATCGAAAAAAAACGGAGAGCAACCCTCATAAAAACGAGAGATGACGTCAAGGCACTCTCACTGAAGTTGACAGCCTCAATTGAATATGAAAGCAAAACAATAATAAAAAGACCAAATGGACCAGGACCCTTTAGACCGTGACAAAACACCAATGAAATGCTATCCATTCAATAAACTTGACCTGAAGTCATTTAAAATATAAGGCGTAAGTGCGGCATACTGTGACAATACGTGTCCGAGTACAACGTGTCATTAGAAAAAAAATATATCCTTATTTAAATCCGATACTAGTACCAATAGGGTACGAAAATGACAGTATCCCTCCGTCTGTCCAATCTGTTGGATGTCTACTCGCGATCGACTCACGGGTGCGGGGGTGCGTCTTTTGTATAGATACCACCAGAGGGTGCAAGACTAATACACAAGCGAGTGAAAAGGATATGCGGATGCTCACGTGGCGCTTAGCGAGCTGCGTTGGTACCGAGCGGGCGCTTCTCGCAAACCAAATGATAGACGAAAGAAACACTTGCGTCGCTCGTCCGACCGCTCACGATATGGCTCGTACGCGTCCGCCATTTTGTCGGGAGGCTT
Source organism: Stigmatopora argus (assembly GCF_051989625.1). NCBI lineage: Eukaryota > Metazoa > Chordata > Actinopteri > Syngnathiformes > Syngnathidae > Stigmatopora > Stigmatopora argus. The sequence continues at coordinate 2,920,101 of NC_135406.1, forward strand.
AAAAATGTCTTTGGCAAAGCTGGCGAGAGGAGGATAGGGGCAAAAAGGTCAGTCAAAGGAAAATGGAGGAGATGCCGTTGGTTAAGTTACTCACCTCCGTTTCTCTGTTGTCTTTGTCCTCCTGGATAAACACACAAACAAAAGATTTACCGTATTTTCAGGACTATAATGCGCATATATATATATGCCATGCCTGGTTGCGTCTATAAAACGGTGCGCCCTTTGTGTGTGTAAAATACAGAAATAGCACTCGTTGTTGACACTGCGGCAAAAAATACGAATAGTCGTGAAAATACGGTATATTGCAAGTCAATTCAACTCATTTGGACGACCAAGCCAAACTCACCTCCTGGGACTCGGATATCGTCCGGGAATTGGACACGGCGTCCTCGGGTGGGACGCTCCGACCGGGATCCCCTGACAGAAGGCTCCGTCTTTCTTTGGTAGGTTTGTCCGATTTGGTAACGCGGAACCTGAACGGGGGAAAAAAGTCAGCGCTCATTTTGTTGTTGTTGCCTTTTTAACCTCCACGCCAGATAAATGAGGGCCACGGAAGGTCGGAATACGGCGGGCGCCCACCTGCCCACGGACAGGACGGTGACCTCCCCGTGTTGGGCGCGGCGTGGCTCCGCCCTTCGAGCCGCCGGCTTGATCATCAGGGGCCACTTGCCCCTCTGGTTGCAGCGCGTGCACATGTTTTTGTGGCCGGCCGCCCCGCCGATGGTGTGCAGGTGGTTGCAGGTGTGCTTGGGGGCCGTAGGCGGGGCCGTAGGCGGGGCCGTAGGCGGGGCCGTAGGCGGGGCCGTAGGCGGAGCCTCCGGGGACGTGGGCGTGGCCGGTGGGGAGGGGGCTCTGCGCGAGACAGTCTTCGTTCAAAACCAATCAAATCAATCTATCGCACTCGTTGCTAAATTAGTCTAAACTCATTCATTACTTTGCCTGTTCGAAATGAAAATGGCGTTACTCCGCCACCTGGTGGTAACGCTACCACATAGCAAGGCGATGACAATTGCAGTAGACTTACCCATCGGAATCGATGCTGTTATCTGGAAACATTGCTTTAAAGGCATCGGTGTTGGCTACAAAAAAAAATGGAAAAGAGAGACACACACGTCACCAAAACGCAGAAATGAGCCACTTGTTTTTTTGGGCAATGTAAAGAATAAGCGCTTGACAGTTACAAAGTACCAGTTAATAGCGATTTGGGATGATAGTGTGCTGTGCACACGCATGTTATGTTATGTAATGTATGCTACCATTCGGAAAATGTGACTATGGTTAGCATAGTTCACAAAACCAAGTAAAATGACAATGGGAAAATATGCTTTCCATAGCTGACTGCATCCATTCACCCTTAAAGCAATTGGACGCCCAGCGCCGCCAATGGCAGCCGAATGCTAAGTCACAGTTGTTATGGAAGTGAGCCCCAACCCTGGGACGTCTGACTCGCCCTACTCGGCGCTTATCGGCCCGCCGCATTCTCTTATCACGGCACGCCACAGCAGCACGGCGTGCTAGCTGGGGTCTTTGAACCGCTCGCTTTCCAGTCCGCCAAAGTGTGTATGTGAGGGGGGGGGGGCACTCACCTTCATTTTTCATGATGTAATGGACAATCTGTCCCACGGTGTCATTGTTTTCACTCAAGGTGTCGTTTAACTCTGCCACAAAGAAGAAAACAACAACAGCGTGTCAACACCGTACAATTGTGGGAGCTCATTTTTGGACATGGTTGACATGGAGGACATTTTGGAACATCTAGAGAGCACTTTCTTGCTTCCAAGTAACTAACACAGGCGCTCTTGTGTTCCTCCAGAAGGAATGCAGGGTCCGGTGCCTAACGCAGACTCGCGACCGACCGGCGCTTCACGGTTGTCGGACACGAGTATCGCGGTACGCTTTCGCTCCACGGCGGTCGACAAGCTCGCATTGAAAACGGGAGGGGACCCCGTGACCTCGTCGCCGTGGTAACGGCGGCACACGACGGGCTGCAGCTGTCACAGTGACAGCCCTGGGAAATTGAAGGAATTTGCGCGGCGCCAACAATGCGCTTCCTGGTGCACAAATAGGCAATAAGCCAAAAAGCTACGGGCTGTACTTGATCGAATTTATTTTCCGAGTCGACATGGGGTGTCTTTTCATCTCAGAAGCGACAGCTTCTGGCGTTTGAAATTTGCTTAATCTGAAAAAGACTGCTTTTCCGGTTTTTCCTTTCCCAAAAATACTAGCAAAGCCACGTGGCCAACTCTCTCACCTGCTCCCAGTTCCAGATCCTTCCCCTCTTGGTCCTCCGGCGTTCGGTCGTCTTCGGCGGTGGTGCAGCGGTAGCCCTTGCGCTTGAGAACGTGGCAGATGACCACCCCCAGCAGCCCCAGGAGGAAGAAGACGGGCACCAGCACAAAGGCCATGTACTCCGGGTTGTTCTCCACCTCGGCCCCGTCATTCTTCCCGCTTAGCGTTGTCTGACCCGCTAGAGGACGGAGGGCAAAACAGCGTTAGGTCGGTAGGTCGGGCGGGCGTCACGGCTTTGGGGCTCACTCTGGATCACAGAGTTTAGGCGGCGGGGGTCCAAATGGATCGTGTGCGGTCGATTGGTCGCGGTCTTTTGGTCGCCCCGACCAAGACAACGGGCGACCAAAAGACCGGCGACCAAAACAAGGTAAAACAACACGGTCTACACATCAATAAAAGCCAACAAAGGCCATGAGTAGTTTCACTGAGCCGACGTGTGAGTGTATAAGTTTGTATATACATGCGTTGTCCCTTTAAGAAGCGACGTCAGTCAGGGTCTTAACAAGTTCTCCAACAAAAAACAATAAAAGTCTGGGAAATTTGGAGCTTTTCTTTAGCCTAATAATTACTAGGGCATTAAGTATGACTAAATAGTCATTCGCAGTTTGTATTTAGGGAATTTGAGCAATGATCTAAATGGTAATTATCAATAACCTTCCGGGCGACCAATCGACCGTGTACCAAATGGATTGGGTGTCGAGACTTCCAATTGGCGCTGAAAGTTTCGGAGGTGAGGGTTTATTCCTAAGAGTGAACCATGGCCATCTACTAGAGATCCACTCATTGGTGGGAGGGTAGATGAAGGAAGAGTCAACCATTGACTGCTCTAGATGTCGAATCTATCTGATATGGGAGCGAAGAACGCCAGCCTCCCATTGCCAAATGGATTGGACGCATCCTGGCGGTCAAAAAGTTTGGGAGGGGACTGTTTAATAGCGATCAAGGGAAGCTCCACGTCCGATATTTGCGAGGGCTTTTGTCCGATTGACCGCTTGACCCGGGCGGTCTCGTGCGCGTTCTCCCATTGTTCCACTCGCGTGAACTTTACTCAGAATATTTGTTTTTGCGGACGATCGCTCTCTGCGTCGTACGTCGTGCGGCGTAACCTGTCCGACCATGGTTGGAAATTTCAAAAGGCCAATGTGGTGCCAAGAAATGATCATATTCCTAAACAAACAAAACGAGTAGAGGCGCTTTGATCCACTCTTTGGGCTTCGTAGAAAAAAAGATCACGTTGATCTGGCAGAAAATAAAGCCAGATCACAGAGACATTTTCAGGACATGATGTCCAAATGGAAAATAACCTTCAGTGGGGGAGCCCTCGCTCTCGCTATACGTTGGGGAAGTTGGACAAACACATCTGGAGGTGCCGAGACCAGAAGGCTCGGAGGGCATGCGCACAAAGGACGCACAAGTCATCGGTTCGGACACTTACTCGTGACGACCACTTGGTCACCCATGGAGGGGCGGCAGCTGGCCGGGATGCCGGTGATGTTTCGGGCAACCTTCAGATCGCACGCACGCACAGCCACTTATTTTTTGGTACTACAACGTCAACGTACTTCCTTATTCCAGTGCAGCGAATACGCCCTGTTCTTAAAGGGGCAGGCACGTTTATGGCGCACATTGATTGGGCAACCACCAGGTGGAGACAGACAACAGACTACTATACGCACAGTCATCTGACGTGAGCAATGCAACGTTGTAAACACATTGGATTTATTTTTTGTTTTTAACATCAGATGAACCAGAGTTACTTTGTTTTTACATCTCATATTGCCTCCCACCGACTCGTTGGCTGCCAGTGACGGCAATAGAATTCCAATTAGGTAGTTTTGCGTCAATAACAAACTGATTTTGTGGGTGAGCAGGGCACCGATGGTTGGAAACGCCCTACATTTAGTGTGTTTACAGCCAAAGGGGGCACCACACCGTCGTCCACGTGTTTGTGAACATCGGGGAAGGGCCAATGGTGTTTGGGAACATCGGGGAAGGGCTAATGACGTCAGCTGTGGCACAGCACTTTGAAATAACGTAAAATGCTACTTAACGCGCAGCTAAAACAAAAAAACAGCACAATACATGCCCCTAAAACATCGCTTGTCGTCACTTGAAGTCGTGGAGGGCGAGAAAACTAGGTCGAAAGTCCAATTTATGAGGGGAAAAGGTCGGGGAGTAAAAGAGAAAGAGTTTTTATATTGGCTTGGCCTTGTTATTTGGGACATTACGGTAAGGGTCGAAGCACGACCCCGCCCTGTCACGTTATCGCGCGCGCGGTTGGGAAAAGAACGCCGGAGCACTCACATTGCAACGTGAGCAGCGAGCCGCGTGCGGAAATGCCCGCCCCTCTCGTCCAATGGAAGGCGAGCGGACCCCACGGTAGGCGTGACCCGGGCTCTGGCCTCGTCCAATCGGAGCGCTCGCTCGCTCGCTCACCGACGCCTTCTCACGTGTGCCCCTGCGCGTCCACTGTTTGAGGGGGTTGGGATAGATGACAGGCAAACGAAATATGTCAAGTGAGAAGACGAATCCAACAAGGCTCCGTCAATCTTTGCTCTGCACTGGCTTTTTTCGACCTTTATAAGATCTGATCATCTGTTTTTTGAAGGCTTCTAAAAAGGTACGTTGTCGCTTTTGATTTCGCCGGCACTTTTTTTTTGTCTTAGGTTGGTCCGGAGCGTAACGATCGGGTAATAACTGATTTACGTCTTAAACGTAGGCTTGTCCGAGCTCATGGTCATATTTTCAGCGATCAACGCTGCTTTATGAACTAAATTCTCTCGGGGTGATTGTCTGGAAGGGCGTCGGAACTCAAAATCGGGAAAGAGAACGTCCGTGAGTGTAATAATAACCGATTAATAATACACTAATACATGTTCTTTTAACAGCATTGACTTTTTCGCATGACGCTTGACGCGAATTTAAACCAATCCGTGTTCTACGGGGGACTATGACCGATTGGGATTTGCACTCCGGCAGATTTCTTGCCATCAAAAACTTTTCATTCTTGCACCATTTTCTCCACAAGTGTGTCATCCGCCCCGGTTTCATTGTTTTCGTGCGGATGCTTGACTGAGTGTTTACTAATTGGAGATTCAATTTCACAACAATAGGCAGATTTTTACGCAGGGGGTGTCGGAGGCGTGTTGCGCTGATCTGGGATCTGCAGAGGTTCAGGACAGGCTGCACATGGGTGCGCAGGGTGTGGGGGCGGAGCTAGGAGCAGTGGGTTGAGACAGCTTCTCATTGGTCCAGGAAGCCAACCAATCGTGGCCCACTGTGGAAAACACGGCCACCTACACGTGCCTTTGCGGTCAGGTCGCATCTGTGGTGCTGCCCACTAGGCTGTGAACTGTGAAAACAAGCATCTTAACTCTTTCGTCGCCACTGATAAGACAGCCAATTGGACGTCTCCGAGTTTCGATGGTAGCCAAAGAGTCGGTGAAATGTGTCGAGTCATGCGGCAGGACGTTCTTATCACATGGACGTGTGTTTGAAACTGTCGGCCGGCCGACAAAGGGAAGGTCGAGTTATTTTTGACACACGCACATACGTATATCGGGGTGGTATAGAATTGGAAAATATATTACCTTGAAAAAAAATGGCACCTGCTTTTGGCCTAGATATCAGCAAAGTCTTGGTATACATATGATTCTCCATCTTCAAAGACAGGTCACATGTTCTCGTCTTAAATAGTCTGTTTCCGGATGACACCGGGACTGGACGCCCACTCGCGTATAACCAGGCTCCTTGCTCGATTTTTGGGTCCACTCTTGACGCTCCAGCACCCCTTTTCGACTTTCGTTGGGCACCGTGACGAGAAACTTAGAGGCCAAATAAAACCAAAGTTGCAAGTGGTGACGTCGGGTTTGACATCGTCTTCGTCTGGATGCTTCTGTAGGATTTAAGGGATTACGAGGCGTCTCCTGTACTGGAAGAATAAATAGCAAGAGATTTTGACTTGCGTAGGTGCTGTCCAGATTTATACTTAAGGATGCACACCTCTGTTCAACAATTACGGGCACTCTCTCCCTCCCACCTACCGTATTGATTATCCTTTGGACCAAAGGGGACTAAGCCATGAATGACGTTGGAATGTCCTCTTTAATTTGTACTGTAACGCCAGTCCACGTGTTCTATAATGAGATACAAGCATAGGCATTGGGAGCGCAACTCTTCTCAAAGGGCCGCGGTTACCCGACGATAAACAATCTTGTTTTCATGGCCCCGGTCCTTGGCAGATAGCGGTCGAAGTGCGCTAACCGTTGGGCGACAACGAGCCTCAGAAACCAGGTCCTCACTTCTTCCGTTTCTCCCGTTTTAGGTGGTCTTCCCATCGCACGCCGGCACATCGGAGGAGGACGAGAAAGCGAAACTAGCGTCGGCTTCCACCGGGAAGCTAAATTGAGCTAAAAGCCCCTTCAACGGGACACGGCGGTCACTTTCTTTGACTTTCTCCACTTAGTGGCTGACACGATGCAGCAAACATCAATTACGATTTACATGTCCGCACGTAGCAGTCCCACCTAAGCAGAAGCTACGTCGAAGCGGTCCCACGGCCCACGTTTGCCAAAAAGTGGCGCGAGCCTCATCCCAATCTAGTATGAGTTATGACATCTCTCAAGCGGCGGCCAGCGGCGACACCCGGGGGCGAATGTCCAGGGCCGCCGGGAAGTGCGACGGCGGCGGCGGCGAAGACGATGACCAGGAAGCAGATTCCAAGGGGCTGATGATGTCCGCGACGAACGCCGTTTCCGAAGATGCCGGCAGGGGCTCCTCCCCCGGCGGGGATTCCGGAGGCAGCCGTCGTAGGGTCCCCAACTCCGACGACACGGACGGACTCTCCAGCGGGAACGACTCCGGCGAGAGGGAGAGCGAGGGCGGCACGGAGAGGGAGACCAGCTCCTCCCACGGCCGGCAGTCCACGCGCAGCTCGCACGGTTGGTCCAACGGGAAGGACTCGGGCATGATGCTGGAAAGCACGGCGAGCCAGAAGAGCTCCAACTCGCAGAGCCTGTCGCTGCCCAGCGGCTCCCTGGCCTACAGCCTGCTGTCCACCAGCTCGGAACACGACCCGCCCTCCACCTCCGGCTGTAGCAGCAACCAGTCGGCGGCCAGGGCGCAGACTCAGAAGGAGCTGATGAAGGCCATCAAGGAGCTGAAGTTCCGTCTGCCCTCCGAGCGCAAGTCCAAGGGCCACGCCGGCACCCTCAGCGCGCTCAAATACGCCTTGCAGTGCGTCAGACAAGTCCGAGGTGAGATCCCGTCTCGCCCGCGGCCACAAAAAAACGACGGCGCTGACGTCGTAGTCTTGTTTGTCTCTTATTTTTCATGGCTCCAGCCAACAAGGAGTACTATCACCAGTGGAGCGTGGAAGAGTGCCACGGTTGCAGCCTGGATTTGTCCGCCTTCACCATCGAGGAGCTCGACAATATCACTTCCGAATACACCCTGAAGAACACGGTAAGAGAAGGAAGGCAAAGGCATTAGCGAGGAGAAACTCACCATCCCGGGTCCGACCCGAAACGCCTCACACGCCATGCTTCTCCTTCGGCAGGACACCTTCTCGATGGCGGTCTCCTTCCTGTCTGGGAAGGTGGTCTACGTGTCGCCCCAGGGCTCGTCGGTTTTGCGCTGCAAGCCGGAGTGCCTCCAGGGCACCATGTTCTCCGAACTTTTGGCCCCGCAAGACGTCAGCACCTTCTACGGCGGCACGGCGCCGTGCCGGCTGCCTCTGTGGGCCTCCTGCATCGGATCAGGTGAGCCCTGACCCTGGCCCCGGCGACCTCTTCCCCGGGTGGGACCAGGGGACTCACGACGGAGCGTCTTCCTTCCGCAGCCTCGCCTGCGCTGGACTGCACTCAGGAGAAGTCCATGTTCTGCAGACTCAGCGGCAAGCGGACGCAGGGCGGCGAGACGCTCTATTATCCTTTTCGCCTGACGCCGTACCAGCTCACCGTCCGAGATTCGGACATGGCCGAGCCGCAGCCCTGTTGCCTGCTCATCGCCGAGAGGGTCCACTCTGGATACGAAGGTACTATTCACCTTCTGGCCACTTACAGCCCATCAAATGGTCCCATCGAATGGTCCCCCTCCCCTTTAAGCAACCTCGTGCGGTAGCGGAACATCTCGGCCCTTTCAAAATACGCTAATTCCTTTGACATACCTGCTCCAGAAGCTCAGACGCCACGCGCGAACGGTAACACGTGAGCGTCGGGCTCATGTCTGGCCGTCGCCAGCCCTTCCCAACCTTCTCTTGCCTCTTTTCCCATCAGCACCTCGTATCCCTCCAGACAAGAGGATCTTCACCACCAGTCACACTCCCAGCTGCCTCTTCCAAGAAGTCGACGAGAGGTGAGTTCACCGAGCTTCTTGGCCTTCTTCGCATTTCCGCACCCCACCGGACCGGATTCTCGGTGTGACGCTGCGTCTTTTGGCTTCGCAGGGCCGTACCTCTGTTGGGGTATCTGCCACAGGACTTGGTGGGGACCCCGATTCTGCTCTACATCCACCCCGAAGACAGACCGACGATGGTGGCCATCCACGAGAAAAGTGAGCGGACGGCCGATTCGGGCGATCGAAGCGATCCGGCCGGCTCGGCGTTCGTCTTCTCTGAATGTCTTCTCCCTGCAGTCTTTCAATTTGCCGGCCAACCCTTCGAGTATGCGCCACTGAGGATGTGCGCCCGCAGCGGAGAGTACTTGACCATCGACACCAGCTGGTCTTCCTTCGTCAATCCTTGGAGTCGCAAGGTGGCCTTTGTGGTGGGGCGCCACAAAGTTAGAACGTAAGTGACCACTCGCGGCGGCGTGGGAGGCCGAACCCGACCCTCTTTACCTCGTCTCCAGGAGCCCGCTGAACGAGGACGTGTTCACGGCGCGTGGCGGCGAGGTTCGCACCACCACGCCCGACGTGGTGCAGCTCAGCGAGCAGATCCACCGACTTCTGGCCCAGCCGGTGCACGGCGGCGGCGGCTCTCAAGGCTACAGCTCCCTGGGTTCCAGCGGGTCGCGGGGCTCGCACCACTCGCACCCGCAGCGTCCCAGCGCCTCGGCCACCTCCTCCAGCGAGAGCAACGGACCCGCCGCGGAGGACGCCGTCATGGCGATCGCGATGCACAAGCCCGTGAGTCACCCGTCCACGGCGGCGCCGACTCGGAGGGCAATCTGGAGAGTTGACCTCGGCCGTCTCTTTCAGATGACCTTCCAGCAGATCTGCAAAGACGTTCACATGGTCAAGACCAACGGGCAGCAGGTTTTCATCGAGTCTCGGAACAGGCTGCCGCTCAGAAAGAACGCCGGCACGGGTAATGTTTCCGAAAAGATCGGAGTCATCCGGAGCCCAGAGAAGCTCTAAAGTCTGACCGACTGCTGTCTTGATTAAAGTGGTCGCAAAGGGGCCGAGAACCGTCAACCAAGACCCCGCTAAGGGCCTCATCTCTGAGGCGAGGAAAGCCCCAAAGGATCTGCTGCCCACGCCGCTGGTGCCAAAAGAGTCCCCGCTGGGATATTCCTACCAGCAGATCAACTGTCTAGACAGCATCATAAGGTACTGGTCCCCATTCCACGCAGCTTGATTGTTTGTCCGGCATTTAGTGACCGCCGTTGACCCCCTTGCCGCAGATACCTGGAGAGCTGCAACGTTCCCAACACCATCAAAAGGAAGTGCGGCTCCTCGTCCGGCACGTCGGCTTCCGAAGAAGACAAACAGCATTGGGAGGGGAGCAGAAACGCTAAACGTGAGTTAGCGTTGGAATTCGGCGCACATCGAGCGTGCTTTGGGTCGGGTCTCACGCTTGCTCTCACAGGTGCGGCGGTCACCCTGGTTGGCGAAGCCCATCCTCTGCCCCCACTGACGTTGGCCACCAAGGCAGAAAGCGTGGCGTCCGTCACGTCGCAGTGTAGCTTCAGTAGCACCATCGTGCACGTGGGAGACAAGAAACCGCCCGAATCAGGTTGGATTCAGTCAGGCCTTGTGTGATGCTATGGAAAAGTTTACACTCAACTTGTGTTGCTAACTCAAAACCACCTTTCTGGTGTTTGACAGATATCGTGATGGAGGAGGCCCCACCCACTCCAACACACTCTCCTCCTAACTTGACGCCATTTGCGTCCTGCAGTGGCCAAACGGCCAACTCCGTTCGCCCTCTTGCTCCTCCCCCTCCACCGCCACCTCAAGCGTCTCAAACCCCGCAGCCGACGGCGCCGGAGAGAGACGGCCGGCGCAGCATGGGCGGCGCCGGCCGGCTGGGCCTGACCAAGGAGGTGCTGTCGGCGCACACGCAGCAGGAGGAGCAAGCCTTCCTGGACCGCTTCAAGGACCTGAGCAAATTGCGGGTCTTCGACCAGACGGCGTCTTCCACCGTGCGCTGCCACACGCCCACCGCTAACCCACGAGGTGCGTCAGCTTGCCAGACTCGTCGGTTTGGAAGCCAAGGGCGCAAATTAAATGCACCATCTTCTTCATGTCTTTCAGGGGTGCATTGTTCTGGCGACTACCCATCCGCAGGGGGGGGCTCGGGTCACAGACGCGGCGGGAAGAGGCTCAAGCACCAGGAGCCCAACGATCGGCACGCCTCTTTCGGGCTCGCCGGGATGCCCCGAGACCCCGGGAGCCGATCGAGCGCCGCGCCCCCGATGGTGGTGGCGGCGGCGCCGCCGGGAGCCTTGTCGAACTCCTCCTCTTGGCCGTCGGTGTGCTCCCAGCCCAACATTCCCTCGGCGCCGTTCGCGCCGGGCATGCTTCCCATGTACCCGGTCTACCCGCCGCTCACTCAGCCATTAACGGTCCAGGATCCGACCCGTTTCGCGGCCGGTCCAATGGTCCCCCCTATGATGGCCTTGGTCCTCCCCAACTACATGTTCCCTCCCATGGGGGCGGCCCTACCTCAGCCAGCCCCCGCCCCCTTACAGTTCTTCGGGCCAAACTTCAACTATCCCGCCCCGGCCCCGGTGCCTTTGCCGGTGCCTTTGCCGGTTTGCAACCCGCTTTCAGTTCCCGGCACGGGTGCGCCATCACGCAGCAGCACCCCCCAGTCCTACACTCAGACCCACCCTGACCGTGAGGGCGCAGGCTCGCCCCTCTTCCAGTCTCGGTGCTCCTCCCCCCTCAACTTATTGCAGTTGGAGGAGCCACCCAACGGTCGCTTAGAGGGCGCCGCCGGCACGGCGGCGAGCTCACAGCAAGCCATGCCCCCCGCGCAGGGCGGCACCGGCGGGGTGCAGAGTTCCACCGGTCAGAGGAACTCGGCAGACGATGCCAAGGACAACGAAAACGTAAGTACTGCAGCGCCGATGGACAATTCTATTGGGGAAACGTGCACGGCGATCTCTACCTTGGAAGGAAGCAACATACCTTAATTTACGGTTCGTCTGCAGGGGGAAGCCAATGAGTCCAACAACGACGCCATGTCCACTTCAAGCGACATTCTGGACCTACTGCTCCAGGAAGACTCGCGTTCGGGAACCGGCTCCGCCGCTTCCGGCTCGGGCTCGTCGGGCACGAGGTCCTCCGGTTCCGGTTCCGGCTCCAACGGATGCTCCTCCTCCGGGACCAGCGGCACAAGTCAGTAGACGCTTACTTACCAACATGGACTTTTCCCAGTCGAGGTTCGAGGTCACCAACCGTTGCGTGTGTCCCTCTAGGTAGCAGCCAGGGCAGCCACACCAGCAAATACTTTGGCAGCATCGACTCGTTGGAGAACGAGCACGCCCGCAAGCAGACAGCGGGCAGCGGCGACGACGGCGGCGAGGGCCAGTTCATCAAGTGCGTCCTGCAGGACCCCATTTGGCTCCTGATGGCCAACACGGACGACAAGGTCATGATGACCTACCAGCTGCCCATCAGGTACGTCGGAAAGACCAAAATAAAAATAAAAAAATGACAAAAATCACAAAGTCAAAAGACTCAGTCCTCCGTCTCCCTCCGCAGGGACCTCGAGACGGTGCTGCGGCAAGACCGCGAAGCCCTCAGGGGCATGCAGAAGCACCAGCCTCGCTTTAACGAAGAACAGAAGAGGGAGCTGAGTCAGGTGCACCCTTGGGTGCGCACGGGACGTCTTCCCAAAGCCGTCAACGTCTCCGTAGGTCCTACAATTCTGTCGGGATTCTTCCGGCGTGGCCTCGGAAGCCGTGTGTGCCCAAATGCGGAAAGTCCAACCGGCGTTTTTTTGTCTTCTCAGGGCTGCGCGGAATGCAAGTCTCCCAGCTCGCTGGCCCAGAGCGCCCCCTTTGACGTGGAGCTCCACGAAATGGAACTTTGCCCCGTGCTTAAGATGCAAGAGGCGGGAAACGCCCAAGCCAAGACCACGGACGGACATCTTCCGGAGGAGGAAGATCATGACCACCAGGGGCGACGGGACGAAGAAAAAACCCAACCGGGAGCGGTGGCGGAGACGGCGCTCGGCTGAGTCACCGAGTCGGAGAGGAAAACTTCTAACTTTGTGCTCCGCGGCACGGTCGTCCAGACGGTTGCCGGGTTTGAGCGCCCCCTAGTGGTCGTAAGTCGTTCCCCGGCGCACGCGAGACGCCACGAGCTAGCTGCGGAAGTTGAACCACCGCGAGCGAGCGAGGTCCGCCGAGGCGGGGCAAAAAGGCAGCTTTTTCCCGACACCCCTCGCTTTGAATGTCTCTGGAACCCGGCTAACCACGTCGGCTAGTGTAAATAAAAGCAACGTTAAATGTACAGTGTGGCCGAAGATGAGGCCATTTTGTAAAAATGTGTATATTTTTATATGTGCGCGGAGAGCTTGGAGGGCGGACTTGGTTAAAGCCGGCCCAGATCGGGAAAGGCTTTCCAAGAAAATGACTCACGTTCTTTCCGGTGGTCCGTCTCTGTGATAGCGCCGTGGTCACGTGATCCTGGTTTCATGGCTTCGTTGCAGTGGCTGTATATTTTTTCTCAAATCCTTTGTACAAAAAACAGACAATAAAAATGACTTGAAAGGTGAGGTTTTCTTGTTCCCCCTTGTGTCAGTTGTTCCATTTTTTTTTAAACCGGCTATTTCTTTGCGCGGTTTGGCTCGGCCACATACGAGCGTCCTACGTACTTGCCGCAAACCCTTTGGTCTGTGGTTCCTCGCCACAGCCTAAAAAAGACAAAATGAATGCCCTTGTTTGGATTAATTTTACAGAGCAGCTGAAAAGTACAATTTTATGACTCTACTCCAAAAGGATTGATTATTTGGATGAATACCGCAAACGTAAATCGACTTTAGGGTTAGCGGGCATCCGATCAGTCAAAGTCAACGTCAGCCGGGGGGGAGGGAGGACCCTCGTCGAGTCACGTCATCGTGGCGCAAATGAAAGACGCGACTGTAGCGCGTATGGCGGCGTGTTTTGCAGACGCGCGTCCAACAGAGGCACTCTGTCCGCCAGCGCGCCTGAAGAAAAAACACGTAGCGAAGCTGGGAAACCTCGCAGAGCGTGCCTTCCTCTTTTGCTCTCCACCCTCCGGCCAGCCGGTCCCTCCTTCCCGTGTCTGGGCTGGTCGCCACCTTTCCACATCTCAGAGGGCAGCGCCATGGAGGTCAGGGTGTGGAGCGTCTGCACGATTTTAGCCTGGGCGCTGGGATGGACGGCGGCTCAGAGTCAGGGCAACTACACCAGGTGAGCGTGGTCGACTCGGTCCGGAGCTAGCGGAGACGTTTATGTGGCAACGGCGTGAAAATTGCAGGTTTTGGGACCGACTCGTAGAATCGGAGAGATCGTCGACGTGTGATGCTCCCGTCGCGAAATGCCTGTAGTTTACTGTCAAACGAGGAGGCGAAAAAGACAATTTTCACGTGTTGAAATCAAGCGTTGGTCAAGTCCTTTATTTTTGGGTGGCTAAGAAAAGAAGTCGCCGCACAGGAAACAGGCGTAGTTGTGTCGCTGTGGTTTGCAGCGCTCGGGTAAACGTTTGCAGGCGCCGCGGCGCGCCTCAGGCTAGTCTCATTACTCTCCCTTCCCTTAGGCCCGTCTTCAAATGCGGGGGGCATCTGGCGGTGGATTCGGGCATGGTGGCCAGCGAGGGCTTCCCCAGTCCTTACAAAGCCAACAGTAAATGCACCTGGTACATCACGGTCAGTCCAAAGTCCAAAGAATTTGCCGTCGAAGGAACCAGAAGGCCGTGAGGAAAGCCACACCCTCTTCCCAGGTCCCGGAAGGTCACGTGGTCATGCTGTCATTCCGCCTGTTCGACATGGAGGCCGAGCCCACCTGTCGCTACGACTACTTGGACGTCTACAACGGCCATACGCGCTTGGTGCAGAAGCTGGGGCGCTTCTGCGGGACCTTCCGGCCCGGAGCGCTCATCTCCACCTCCAACACCATGATGCTGGACATGGTTTCGGACGAGGCCACCGGCGGGAGAGGCTTCCTGGCCTACTTTCGGGCGGGGAAGCCACACGTGGAAGGTGCGCTGGCATTTTGGCGGCGCTACTGTATAATTAGAGGACTTTTTGCTTCAGCTCTACCCCGCATTCCCATTTCCTCCCACAGAGAACCAGTTCTGCGGCGGGCGCTTGACCAAATCCCAGGGCTCCGTTCAGACCCCCAATTGGCCCAACTCCAACTACCCGGCGGGCATCAGCTGCTCCTGGTTCATCTCGGTGGAGCCGGGCAACGTGAGCGCACCGACGCCGCCGGATTTCCAGGCTTTTGCGTTTGTTTGTTTTAGTCCGTTTGGGCAGGTTCGCGTGGACCTTGGGGGGGAAGGCCACCCACTCAAATAGGAAGGAACGTTACCAGTCTGGGACACCCGCTGGATGTTCCAAAATGTTAGATACGCTTTCCAAAATTCTAGTTAATGTGCATTGGGGCACCATGGTGAGCGAACCCGCCAAGGGGGGGCGCTGTCGCTAGGAAAGGTTGACACGCCAATGAATGAGTTCCTTATGAGTGGCACGCTCGCGTATATTGAAGAATCAGGACGGGCCGCGGGCGGGCTAAATAAGCAGCCTCTGTATTGCGCTGGCGGGATTCAGGAAATAAGCCTAAGTTTGCCTTGGCGTCCCGCCGCTTCTTCGCCAGGTGATCGAGGTCAAGTTCGAGAAGCTGGACCTGGAACACGACACCTACTGTCGCTACGATTACGTGGCTCTGTTCAACGGAGGAGAGAGAGACGACTCCAGGAGAATCGCCAAGTTCTGCGGCGACAGGGTGCCCGGGTGAGCCGGTCTTGGACTTCAAAAACCAGTGGTGGGTGCCGTACGCGCCGTACACGCTGACCGCAGAGCTTTCTTTCCGTAGGAGCGTCGTGACCAACGGTCATCAGCTCCTGGTCCAGTTTGTGTCCGACCTCAGCGTGACCTCGGACGGCTTCATGGCGTACTACAACAGCGTGCCCCGCGGCTCCCGGACTCCCACCGCCGGGGGGGACTTCATCCATCGATCCGGGACGCCCGCCACCACGAAACCCACCGCGAAGCCAAACAAAGCCAGGACCACCCCCAGACCCAAGCTTGCCATCAAGCCCAAAGCCACTCCCAAACCGGCCAGAAAACCAGTAGCCAAGATCCCGCTGCCGGCGCCGCCGCCGCGGCGCAAACCGACCGGCAAGCCCAAAACGACTAAACCCACCCGCAAAGCCCCAGTGAAGAAAGCCACGCCCAAACCCAGAATCAAAGCTTCCTCCAAACCCAAAGTCATCAAAGTGGCCAAACCTACACGTAAGCCCATAGCCAAGCCCAAACCTGCTCCTGGTCCCGGTCCCGGTCCCAAAGCCGGCAACAAACCAGCGAAAGCCACCCCGAAAACACCAGCAAAGGCCAAAGCGACAGTCAAACCTAAAGCCACGCCCAAACCCGGAGCGACCAAGAAACCGGCGGTGAACAAGAAACGTGAGGCCAGGCGAGCGGTCTCCTACCTTTGTCGACGACGGCGTGACATTTTGCCGTGTCTTTCTCTGCGCAGCTTTGCCAGCTTTGCCTCTCAACCCGTTGTGCACTCAAGCCTGCAAGAGGACGGGGACCTTGGCGTCCAGCTTCTGCCCCAGTGACTTCGGTGAGCTCCGACTCGTTCCCCAGCTTGCTTGGCTCCGTCCGCTAACCGCCCGCTAACCGCTAACCGCCCCCCTCTCAACCCAGTGTTGACGGGGAAAGTGACGGAGGTCACCCCGGGCCCGAGAGGTTCGGCCACGGTGGAAGTGTCCGTCATCAAGGCTTACAAGGCGGGAAAACTGAACGTGGCCAGAGCGGGACCGAGCGCCACCGTCAAACTGACCTCCACCTGTAAGAGGTGCCCCGGGTTGACCAAAGGTAAGACACCCCCTAATTTCCCCAGTGGTACTTTTGGACGGCCAACGCTTTGGCGTTTGCTTCCCTCCAGGCCAAAACTACGTGCTGATGGGAAAAGTGGACGGGCAGGGAAAAGGCCTCCTGAGCCCGTCTAGTTTCGCCCTCCTGTACAAGCCGGTCCACGCCAAAGCCCTCGCCGCCCTGTCGGCCAAAGGGTGCTGACGGCGACGATGGCCAGGGAGGGAACCGCGGCGCAAACAAGAATACAGTATTACGATATCCGCCAGGTCTCGTGGCTCGCTATTAGTAGCGCACCCACGCCGGGACATGGATTGGCGTCGGACCACCACTGGGTACCGAAGGTATTCGTAGGAGACTGTTGTTGCTAAACATTTGAATAAAACATACGTCGCGAGTATATTTTTAATTTTGCGCCTGCTCTGGTCTGTCTTCTGTCCGGTCTGGGAATCCACTTCCACCAGTCCAAGTAAAGAATACGGATCGCTGTTTCCCGTACAGGGTATTTTTTGTTTTTCTTTTATTCGATATTGTGGAAAGCCCCTCGACATCGTATTTCAACATTCGATGGTTTCACAAAGCTCTACGAGACTCGCACATTCTTCAGTCAGCCGCGGTAAAAGGGTCCATTCGGAAAGGGTTTTAAGAGGAACCTACCCGCCTGTCTGCGATTTTCTAGACGTAGTCGTCGAAGTCCGGCTGGCCGCATATGAAGTAGTACACCAGCAAGAGGAAGCTGAGGCCCACGGAGAGACCGATCAGGATGTAGACCATCGTGGTGGTCCAGAAGGCAAACAGGTAGAGTTCCTTGTTACAGTACGAGCCCACGTCACTGGCGTTTTTGGAGTAGTTGGGCTTGTAAATGGAGTAGATCCAAACGTTCCCTGCGGAGATTGGACGGGAATTGAGAAACCAACTTCCGGATACGGTTTTCCAGACCGACCGTAACCGTCACAGGCCAGAGAACCACGCAAAACAGCATGTGGATACACGGTCCCACCCCCAATGAAATAATGGCTCAGCCACTCACCGGCCACGAACCAGCAGAGGAGCAAAAAGGACAGCAGGGCGTTCCAGCCTAAACAGAAACGGCAGATCGGGTTCGGGGGGCCATCTTTGGGCCGTCTGGCGCAGGGCAGGCAGACGGACAGCACCAGCAGGACCAGGAAGACCCCCACCACGATCAGGTAAACGGGGACGTTGCGCTGGCGGGGGCAGTCGTTCAGGTGCACCGCCCCTGACGTCACACGCCGGAAGGAAGGGGTCACAAAAGGAGTTAGCGAGGAGTTCCCAGGCTTCAAAAGGTCCGCCACACTTACCCATAGCGATCTGGGCAATGGGGACGATGCAAAAAACCACCTTGGCCACGACTGCAGAGGCAAAGGGAGGAGTTTTAGGATTAGAAAGATTGAAGTGGCGAGCGGAGAAGCGCTTAAGGACGGCGGACTCTCACTTAGGACGGGTGTAGGCAGTTGGGGAAATTTGTTAAGGAGATGCAACAGGGCACGGTTGGCCATGGCGGTGTGCGGTGGCTCCGAAGCTAGGTACGAATGGCAAAGCTTTTCACTCACTTCAAATCAAAAGCCGGCCGGATAGTCGCGATACTAGCGTGGGAGTGGTTGGACCGCATTCCCGGCGAACAAGCTCGACAAAATAAGATTTCTCAAACGAGGAGACTGCCTCGCCTTTCCAAAGAAATTTTCAAAACCACACCCAAGTCAAACTGTGGTTTTGGAGGGTTTTGGTTCATTTTATGGCAAGAAATGAAATTCCTCTTACCTTAGCTGGCAACGACGAGCACCTGACTACAACTTCTCCTCGTTCAATGGGTCCAGGTGACTGATTGGGCCGAGCGATGACGTCAGCGAGACGAGACGGTTTACCTGCGTCACGTGATCGGAATTCTTGCCGATTTGACTTTGCTTTGACGTAGAAAGCATTGACCTTTACTCTTGTAAAATGTCTCAAGGTTTGCACCAAAATTTTTGATCATTTTAGCCATGCCAAAGCAACTTGCACAGTTTTATATCGATAATCCAAGCTTTTAAAAGAATCTCGACGCCTGACTGTAAAGGAGACTTGCAACACCCTAGTCGGCCACCGGAGGGCGTCTAAAGCAAAAGAATACACTCCAATGTATTCTCCCTTGATTTTTCCAAATGTTAAAACTGCACAAAATGACTCCTACATTGCAAATTATGACCCGATTGAGGGCGATAGACGTCTAATTTGAACAAAAAACATTTGTCTAATCACTGCTGGCCTTCCTCCAACTGTTTACGCGAGACAAATTCCTATTAATTTAAAGCAGAATAATTCCACACCACCAGATTTCTCATCGTCAGTGGCACTGAAAACGTTCCTTTTGCTATTACAGTCTCAACAAATGAGAAGGTTTAAAAACGGAATTTAACTGAATTTTCTCCATTTTTATTTTTGCATCTCAAGATTTAATTTATTTGGTTCATGTTATTAGACTGCATGACATTATATGCAATTCAGTCCCAAACATGGCTTGATCCACCTTGATATTATATATAATCTTATTTTTTAAAAACTTTTCCCTACATTAAATATCATTTCTTGACTTCTCCCCATGCGGCAATAAATCTGCCATCCAAAATCGGAGTGTAAATAGCTGGATGATGAGGTATGAAGGGCACCTCCCTGCATTAGTTACGCTTGTTCTTCTTCTTCTTCTTTGACGTCTCAAAGCGCCCGTCAAAGAGCGAGACGCGCTTTTACCATTTGACTACTGCTCCCCAGTATTATGTGGGGAGAACGTATTGCGCAAATTTAGAGTCCATACGGACGGGATATTTGTTAGCGTACCTGGAGAACGTACCAGCCCATGCGTTTTGAAAAAAAACTATTTTTTATGGCCTTCTTTATTTGATTTTTTTGGTCTTCCCCACCACCAATCAAGAGTTAAAGTCCCTCCCTCCCTCCCTCCCGACTCCCATCTGCATCAGATTTGCTTCACATCTGACAACCATCTCGCGCATGCCGCCAATTAGCTTCCATTTCCACTCAGGTCAGGGCTAAATGGAGCGCGGACCAGAAGATAAGGCCCGCCGGACAAACGGCCAAAGCTAACTGTGGCTTGACGCTATTTCCAAACGCACGGAGAGCAGCGAAAGCATTCCAAACGAGACAAAACCAATTTTTCTTGCTAACCATTGAAATCCAGTGGCGGTCCGTGCATTTCCTAGTGACGCCTTCAGCAAAAACTATTTTATGGCTATAAAACCTCTACTGCAGCTACAGTTGCGACACATAAAAAAATAATCAATAATAACCTCATACAATTGAAATATTATTTAGGAATATAGCCAATGGAAAAGCAATGAAAGGAAGCTAACACCCCATTTGGAATTATTTCATAAGTATTGATGGACAAAATATAATATATGATTCAGATATTTCTTAGGCCAGCAGAGAAGGCCTTGAAGGCCCTGACGGCACACCACTGTTGAAATCCCTTCAAAAAGTTCTTTTTTTTCTTTCTATTTTTGACAAATAATTGTAACGGATTGCCAACCTGGAGCGGACGTCTCGCGCCGTCCACAGCCAGTCGTCCCAGTTGAAATGAATTGGACATCTATTTTCGTCCACAGGAATTACGCTGAAACGAAAACAAAACATTAGAATCCACTGAAAGGCACGACCGACCATTCATTTTAAACATTTGATTTGTGTGTCATTTAATTTATACATCAAAAAGCTTGTATAGCATACAAAAAAACAATAAACAGTAGTCATAAAAAAGTATTTTCTGGGCCTAATCCATTTGCAATTGTGTGTTTATGTAGTTTATGACTCTTGTGGCACAAATAGAAGAAAAAATGTCGATTGTAGAATAATAGCCAGGCATTTTTGAATGGCTTGTTTTTTGCAACAGGTTTTTCCATGGAGGCCAGCGCACTCCTTTTTTAATCTTCTCCTCTTTCTCCTCCTCCCGCTTTCTTTTTTTTTTCTTTTTTTGAAGACAGAAGACAGCCGCGCTGAAGCTGGATGTGCGCAGGGGCACTTTGCTGGGACAAGAAGCATCTCGGGGGGGACGCGCATGGTGAGTTTTGCCTGTTTTTTTAATATTCCAAACACCCGCAAAAAAAATTGCTACTTTTTTTTTTTAACAGGGCGACAAAATTCCAACATTTGCACGTTTAAAGTTCACGTCGTTCCGTTAAGGGTCTCGTCACAGCTATTATTTCACGTGTTAGTGATTTTAGCAACTCCAAAAAATATATATTTATGTATTGATGTAGCTGAATGGATGATAAAAGAAGGCAAAAGGGTTGCGTTTAATGACAATTGGATTTTTCCACGCCATCAAAAAAAACGTGGCCTTTTAAATGACGCAGCTCGGCAAACACGATCCTTCCTTCCCGGAACTTAACGAAAAAGCGCGCAATTAGCCGCGCGTGATTAAGCCGCCGCCGCCGGGAAATCAAAACACAGCTTTAAGCTTCAAAAGCATTCATCCCAAATCACGCAATTTAAGTTACACGCCACGCCGTAAATCTCCAGCATGGAAGGAGCAAATAAATAAGCTCATCTCCATAACGTGAATGATCTTTTGCCAGAGAAATCCAAGAAGTCAAGCGAGAAGCGCTTCTTTAATTTAGGGGCCTTTTTTTCCAGTTTGTTTATTTTTGAAATGCATCCAAGTGTGTTGTTGGCCGATAAATTATTCGCCGGGTGGTAGCATGTGGATTTCATTGAAACGTACGCCACATTTACCAGCGTGGCTCATCTTTTGGAATGGCAATGATTTCATGGCCATCTGTTTTTCAATATCAACACGTGAAGCTTCCGTGGGAAGACCGCCGCCAACTTCTACGGATGCTTCTTCAAATAAATAAATAAAATGGAGTGTGTGTAAAGGGACTAAATTGCCATATGAACTCATGGGACAATCCGTTTTAACTTGGCAGAATAAGAACCAAGTTAAATATCATATTAATTCTTGTTGCTATGAACATTTTTAATTGTGGAAAGGATTAAGCCAGCAAATGTATATGTCATTTCTTCCATATTTTTTTTTGATCATGTCTATTTATTCCATTTGATACACGACAACAAAACCCAAAGAAAATGAAAGCTAGTTTTCCCTGTCATTTAGACATGCATTTTTCTTTCGCAGTAATTCTTACGACTAGGAAAAAAAAATGTGTATTCTGGATTGGAGGCCTTTAAGCCAGGGGTCGGGAATCTTTTTGACACAAACAATTCCTATTTACAAATTTTATTTCTTTGAGAGCCCTACTCAGAATTTTAGTGTAAAAATGTGCAAATGAGATGTGACTTTTTGGGGGGTCATTTTACCACTTTTAAAGTACTAAATGAATTATTTTGACAGCACTGTTGCTAACCAATGAAAATATGCAGGCAGAAAAGTCTAATAAAAAGCTAATTTAAAAAAAGATGATTAAAGTGCCGACGTGACGCTCCTATTGGTGCATTCGGGACTCGGCTCTCCGCGTCACCAGCGGTTTAAATACATATTTTACCTCACAGGTTAGCGAAGAGCCACATGCGCACATCAGAAGAGCCACATATGGCTCCCGAGCCATAGGTTCCCTACCCCTGCTTTAAGCTAAAGATACGACAAAGCGGCTTTGATTCCACTTTGTGTCACTTCCACCACTAAAATTAGACAATTAGACCAAAAACGGCGCGGCTGGAATCTGCTCTCCGTGTGGAATAACACACACACACACATGCGCACACACATGCAGGCCAGGAATGCGTTTTGGGAATACGCGCGGCAGGGTTGGATTTCTCCGGACAATTGCATAGGAACAAAGAAGTCCAAGCGGTTACATGCGCCAACAGGTGTCCAAAGTCCAGACTTTGATGCTAGACTTTTAGAGGCTTCGGGGCTCCGAATATTCAACGATTACACTCCGACTCATTGGCAAGTATTCGCTGCGGTCGGAACGACCGCTCCCGCTGACAAATTCATTTCGGGGACATCCGTCTGTCCACCGTGGTCCGCCTCACGGGCAGGATTTGGATTTTGAACTTTGTTACGGGTCCCGGTTGCCCGGTCACCGTCAATTGGCGGCCCCGTTCGGTGTTTTCCAGAGGGATGACGAGACGGGTCAGGTTCCGGGCCCCCGCCGGCCGTCAGTGTCAGCCCCTCGTTAGGGCGTCGTGCATCCGCCGCGGAGCGACGGGGCCAGGTGACGCGCCAGCTGGGGGGGGGGGTCAGGTGACATACGAGCCGGGGGGGGCCGGGCTTCTCCACGTGGACAATGTTGCCAGGTGACGGAGCACAGAAAGCGGGAACGGGAGGTGGTCTACGTTCGCCGGCTGGATTGTTGGTTTTGTCCGCATTCCAAGACTAACTAACTAACTCTCTGGCGAGTCCAATCTTGACAGCGGGATGAATTACGCCGGCCGGTCACCAGCTGGAAGAGGCAGGGAGAGATTTGTCGGCGCTGGGGAGAAAAACTATTGGTGTTCGGGGTGCAGGCCAGGTTTCCCGCCCGCCTTCGTGCATCCAAAAGATCCCGACGGATCCGTTCCGGCTCGGGGTTCGGCTCCGGCTGGGAAGCCGGCCGGCTAAACGCTACCGTGGAGAGATGTCCGTCACGCTAGTTTTCGGCAAACCCGCTCATACCGTCGTCTTCTTTCCCACAGGCTGGATGACATGATGTCCCAAGACTTTTCCCTCCCCACCTCCACCTTGGTTGTCCTGCTCCTCCTTTATCTTCTTCCCCGTCCCCTTCTCCCGTCCTCGCCGTCCCCCCGCCCCCTGAGTTGGACCTCGCCCCAGGATCCCTGCTACCAGCCGGACGGCCGCCCTCGCCACTGCCTGTCCGAGTTCATCGACGCCGCCCACGGGGTCTCGGTCGACGCCGGCCGCTCTCTGCCGGGCTCGGCCTTCCGCGGCGACGTGGGGACCCTGACGGTCCTGGAAAACCCTCGCAACCTGACTTGCTGGCGGGCCGAGGGGAGCCGGGACGGCGGGGACTGGGTGCTCACCGTGCCCCTGGGTCGGCGCTTTGAGATCGCCTACGTGAGTCTGCAGTTTTGCCATCGCGGAGAGCCGTCGGACCCCCTCTCCGTCTCCGTCTTCAAGTCCATGGACTACAGAAACACGTGGAGGCCCATGCAACACTATTCCGCCGATTGTCTGGGGGATTTCGGTCTCCCCGCCCGCACGGCGGCCGCCACCAGACAGCAGGAGACGGAACCGCTGTGCTCCGACCCTCGGCCCTTGCAGAGGCGACGGGGCGGCGCCGTGCTGGCCTTCTCGGCCCTGGACGGGCGCCCATCCTCGCCCGATTTCGACTACAGCCCCACCTTGCAAGACTGGGTGACGGCCACGGACATCCGCGTGGTCTTCCACCAAAAAAGGGACAGCTTGGGGGCAGGAGGGGGGCGAGATCCGGCGAGGTGGCCTGACGCCAAAAAGTGGGATACTGGCTCGCAGAGAAGAGAGGACCAGGCTCGGGGCAGGGCTCGGCTAGCAGACGGAAACAACGTGACCCGCCAGGAGAGCGCTTTGGGCCGGGGCGCTCCCTTCAGAAAGGCTACGAAATTTCCGAACCTCGGCGGCGAGAACGCCGACAACCTGTGGCTCCTTTGCCCAAACGGAGAGTGCGACTGGAGCGCGGAGGCGGGGCCACGCCGCAGAGACGGCAAAGGGCGAGAACTGAGGAAACGGCGAAACAACCGCCCCGCCGCCGGAGAGAGCTCCGGAAACCCGCGGGGGGCGCCGGCCCCGCCCCTTCTGGTCCTGTCGGACCTACAGGTGGGGGGCCGCTGCAAATGCAACGGCCACGCTTCCAAGTGTCGGCGCGACCACGCGGGCCGAGCCCGCTGCGTGTGCGAGCATCACACGGCCGGCCCGGACTGCGACGTGTGCGAGGACTTCTACTTGGACAGACCCTGGCACCGGGCCACGCCCACCCAGCCCAACCCTTGCGT
Organism: Stigmatopora argus; assembly: GCF_051989625.1. Lineage (NCBI taxonomy): Eukaryota > Metazoa > Chordata > Actinopteri > Syngnathiformes > Syngnathidae > Stigmatopora > Stigmatopora argus. The sequence continues at coordinate 2,944,564 of NC_135406.1, forward strand.
GGGTGAGTCTAGCGCCTAGCGCCTAGCGCCCGGCGCCGCGCGAGCTTGCCTCCACCCGTGGTATTTTCCCTTTGTGTAGCGTGCGAGTGCAACGGCCATTCCAAGAAGTGCCGTTTCAGCATGGAGGCCTTCCAGCAATCCGGGCGGCGCAGCGGCGGCGTCTGCCTCAAGTGTCGCCACCACACGGCGGGACGCCACTGCCAGTACTGCCACATCGGGTACACTCGGGACCAAAGCAAGCCGCCGCGCCACCGCCGGGCCTGCCGACGTCAGTGTCTACCGACGCCGCGGCGCGCGTCGGCCAAACGGCGTGGCTTCCCCCGCCGTTTCCGTGGTTAAGCCCCGGTCGTTTCCTTCCCCCAGCTTGCCAGTGCAATCCCCTGGGAGCGGTGGGCCGAGGGTGCAACAACACGTCGGGTCAGTGTCTGTGCCGGCAAGGGGTGACCGGCCTCAGGTGCAACCGCTGCGCCCTGGGATACAAACGGGGCACGTCGCCACTGCGCCCCTGCGTCCGTAAGTCCGACCAAACGCGTTCGCGCGTTTACGAGATGTCCGGACGACGTGACTGGGTTTGTGATTGCAGCGACGGAAGACGCGGCTCCGACTCCGGTCTTCCAGCCTCAATACGCCATCGGTGAGCAAAAAAATGGACGGACACGGTCACGTGACAAGGTCACCTGTCCGTCACGGGACATTGCGGGGAACTGTAGACAGGTGCTAACGCTAATCCTCCCCCACAGATGAGGAGTGTGCGTCCCACTGCCAGCCATCGCAGGGCAGAGTCAGGATGAACTTGGACACCTACTGCCTCAAAGACTACGGTGGGTTGCTAGCTCGCTAGCTTTTCCAATTTCCACTGTGTTTTCTGTCGACAAAGAGAAAGTGACCAGGTTTCGCTCTTTGCCAGTGCTAAAAGCGCAGGTGAAAGGGAAGGAGCGTTCCGGTCCCTGGTGGAACTTTTCCATCTACGTCCAGGTGGTTTTCCGCTCGGGTTCCCCCTCCCGCCTCCGCAGGGGCCCCCAGTCCCTGTGGGTCCCGGACCGGGACCTGACCTGCGGCTGCCCCGCCCTCCAGGCGGGCCGGACGTTTCTGCTGATCGGCGCCGACGGGGACCAGGGGGGCCGGGCCCCGGACGAGAGCCGGCTGGTGGCCGACCGCTCCACTCTGGCCCTCCAGTGGCGGGATCACTGGAGCTCTAAACTCAGGGGCTTTCGGGGGCAGGACAAGAGGGGCGGCTGTCCCGAGCGCCCCCCGCGGCAAACGGGGGGCCACTCGGAGCCGCCCACGGGGTACGTGCCCCCTCACCTGCGAGCTAAGGCGGGCGGCGAATAAAGCCACGGTGAAAGTTTCTGAGGTGTTGCTTATTCGTCGTGACACTTTAACGAGGGAGTGGATGACTTTACGACTAGATCCCAATAAGTGGGACATTTTGTACTTATTGCTATCATGGTTATTGTAAATAAAAAGAAGGGCTGCCGTGCGTGTTAGCTAGTGAGCGCCTCGTTGCAAAGACAGATGGAAGGAAGCCGGTCTATTTGCAGTCGGGGACGGTTGCTGATTGGCTGTGCCGTCATTGGCAGGAAGCGACAAAATGCCTGCCGGAGAGGCCAACTATCTGGCCTTCGCCGTGTGTGTGTGTATGTATGTGTGCGTATGTGTGTGTGTGCACCTGCCACAGTGAGGCCGCAGGAAGCACCTGTCATTGGCCGTCTCCTCCCGCCAGCGCCCGACGACATGAGCGTTTGATCCCCCCAAAGTCCCCGAAGGCACACACTTACACGGACACTAACAGACAACTTAAGCCCGGCTGGCTGGCGTGGACGACGCGCGGCCATGTTTTTCGCACGCATCCCCCCCCCGCCCCGCAACCCCAGACGTTCGTCGACCCCCCCCCCCCCCCCCGGCCCCCCAAAAAAGGATATTCAGGAGGTGTTTTCATTCTAGCGGATGGCCGTTTTGCGAATGGCGTGTTCTTGAGCTGCACTTAAAATCCTTCATTTTGACCAAAAACCTGAACCTGAAAAATCGAGTGTGCCTCGTTTGTGACCGGAGTAATTCGAGTAGAATATTGTCCGTTGATTTAGTAATCTAATCATTTTCAATGCGAGGAAAGAACGTCGTTTACATGACAGACATTTTGTAGTGATTGTAGTTATTTAAGGCAATTAAAGCACATGCATAAGGCAGTTTTAGAGAGTTACTTTTAGGAAAACATTCATTTATGAATTGTAAAACTATTTAAAATTGACATATTCTAGATCAGAGAGTCACTTGGAGTAGAACATTATTGATTTGATAAGGGACGGCACATATTAATCAACATATTTATATTCATGTTAATGAACAGAAATATGTAAGATTGTAGCCGCCGGCTAATCTTTATATTGAATATGTAGACATTAAAAGAATAAATTCCATTTACAGTCAAGTAATTTTAGTTGAAATAATTTCATGACTCATGACTAATTGATTTAGGTACAAGATATAACAAAAACAATACAAGACATCAAAATGGATAGCAAACAAATGTGACGTGACCCGTATTATAATAGTACTTTTGCATCAATTCTAACAACACACACACACATTTTCCTTTGGTGTCACTTTGGTGTTAACACGAGATGTTCAATCCCCGCCACGGCAAATTTTGGGCTGCCTTTGAAATGTCTTCAAGTCGGTCGGGGAAACGCCCCCGGTTTGAACCCCATATCGAGTCGGACCCACTCCCCAGCTGGATTTTCTATTTCCATACAGACAGACGCGCCACGGCGAGAGTACTTTTGTCACTTTTTAGCACGCTCGTAAAATGATTCCACTTTCCTTCCATAAAAGGCAGCGACTGGGTTAGCAACTTCTGCTGCGCATCCACGGACTTTGCGTTCACGTGGTTTAGGGCAGCGGAGTGACAAAAAAGGTTTTGGTTTTAGGCGACCCCCCTCCTGACATGATTTGTTGTTTGAATTGCAAAAAAAAAACTCCGGCTGCGGTCGTAACCCTAACCCCGGAAGGTCCAGGTGGCGGACCAGTAGCGCGGCTGGCCTTTTGAGACGACCAACTCTGCCTAGTTTGATTTGAACCGAAACCAATCGCCATTTCAAGCCCGGGGAGGTGACCTTTGACCCGCTTTCCCCAACGTACGCGACGCTCCCTTTCATACGCACGCAAACGCACCCCCGGTGGAAATGTTTTTAGAATTTAAAATAACTTCCAATGGAATTGAAGACACTTTCACTGCGAGTTGAAGCGAGTTCGTCACGAGAAGACATTTCAAGTGGGGCAGGGAATGAACATCTTTTTTTAAAAAATCTGTAAACCCTTTCAGTTGCAAAATGTTTTTTTTTTTTGCATTATAAAGGGCATTTTTTGGGGGGAGGGGGAGTAATATTGACAAAAAAGATGGCCCTTGCAAATGAGCTCAAAAGTAACAGTGTGTTAAAAGTCATGGTGGTGTAGAATTATGCTAAATAACTGCAGACATAGAAGAAAAATAAAAGCATGAGATGTATGAGAATATGGGAAAAGCAGTCAACTCAGACAACCATTCAGAAAAATGAAAGATCAGGCGAGGTAGGATTTTTTTTAAAAAAATGCAGATGATACGGAAAAGAAGGCCAATTGTCTTCAAATGATTACGGAGTTGTCTAACGGATGGTGGTCCGTCAAGTGGGTGGTCTCGTCGCGGCGTCCGTCATGTGGCAGAAAGATTCAGTGCTCTTGCACGGCAGGTAGCACAGATGCTACGTCTCTTTTTTTTTTTTTTTTAAGCCCCGCACCCCCCCCAAAAGGAACTTTCCCAACCGACACTGATTCCTTCCCACCGAGCCTGCGTGTCTTTTTAAAGGCGCGTCTCAGATTCGGCATCGCTTTTAGCACCGCCGACCGATCATCGTCTGGAAGGAAGGCCGCGCCAGGTCTAGACGCGGCCGCCGTCATTTTCTGACTCTCGAGACGGTGTCGTGGTGAATTCAGAAACCTGCAAGTGTCAACTTTCAAGTCTATTTTTTTAACTTCTATTTGTAATAAACACTAGACACTATTTCCTTCTTAGAGTGGAAAACTATCCTTTTAATTAAAGGTGACATTTAGTTTCTTTGTTTTAAAGACAGTTTGTTAGTCTCCTTTCTTTTACAATATTTACTGAATATTGGAGAGGTAAAAAAATATATATATATTTTAAGATTTGGATAAATCCCTGTATTTGATCCCAACGCTAACGGCGAGCTTAATCCTGAACTCAACATTCAATTTCAATGAGAAAAATACAGGGTTTGAAATGTATATATATATATATATATATATATATATATATATATATATATATATATATATATATATATATATATATATTTTTCAAAACTGATGAAGATATTTAATTCTACACAAACGTAAGGCACAGGAACTATAAAACTAGCGTGCGTCAGTTTTCCGAAGCTCACTAATCCGTCGCGTTCGATTGCGCTCTTGTCAAACACTGCCCTCTTGCGGAGACCACCCGTCCCTACAGCTTGATGGAGCCGGCCTACGGGTTTCCATGAGAACCAAAACAAAACAAAACAATTCCCTCGCCTGGAGGAAAAAATGTCTACCGTTGGGCGAGATGAATCCGCCGTGGACATCGAGGTGGCGGAAGCGGAGCAATCTCCGAGCAAAAGTGAGGACGGCATTGGGGAGGATGCCTCCGAGCTCCTGCTGCGGGAGCTGGAAGAGGAGGAGGGCCACCTCAAACGACGTAACGCAGAGCTCCGGTTGAGGTTGGCCTTCTACTTCGGCAGGAATCCGGCTCCGGAAGAACAACAAGTAGAAGAAGAAGAAGAACCCGAACCGGGCAACAGGGACTACGAGGACTTACTGGAGCGCCTGGCGCGGCTCAAGAGGCTGGCCGCTTCCCAGTCAGAGCGGGCCGAGCGAGAGGAGCGGGAGTTGAGTCCGCGCCACCGAGAGGCGCTCGGCCAGGTGAGCCACCGCCACCGCCACCGCCACCTCCCCACGCCGGGTTAGTTGGCTTTCCTTCCTTCCCAGGTGGAGGAAGAATGGCGAGCCCTGCTCTCGGTCAAAAGGAAACTGGCCCTTGGGGCGCTCCGCGCTCACTTGCCGTCCGAGGCGGCTCGCCACAAGGTGGATGGCGCGCTGGAGTCAGAGCGGGCGGGTCGCCACCGGCTCAGGAACCTGCGTCTCGAACACGCCGGGGCGGAGAGCGCGGTGGCCCGCCTGGAGGCCCAGCTGGCTGAGGAAGAGAAGGACCCGGAGCACGTGGCGCTCCGGGCCCAAAGGGACCAGGAGAGGAGAACCCACCGGCGGAGGAGCCGAGAGGCCTCCAGAATCCGAAAGAGCACCGAGCGCACCTTGGAGGTATTGCACGATGGCCCTCTGCCGGCCAGCCTAGGACAAAAATGCTTTCCTCCTCTTGCAGTTACTGTCAAATGTGAAGGAGAAGCTCCACTGGAGTCGCACGGAGCTGCGGGCCAAGGGGGAAGACCTGGCCCGGCTCCGGCTCGCCACGTCCGCCGGGATGGACCTGCTGGTCCGAACCCGGCGGGCCCGCGGGGACTCGCGGGCACACAACGCCGAGCTCGGGCGCTCGCGGGGACTACTCGGGAACGGCCGCCTCTTGCGGGACTTTGGGGCTACAGTGGGCGCTTCCCAAGAACTGGAACGGCAACTGGAGAAGCTCAAACGCCGGCGAGAAGCCTTTGTCGTGGTGCGGTCCGGCCGTATGCTGAGCCCCCACGCCCCCTATGAAAACGAAGACCAGCTCCGAGAAACTCAACTCTTGAATTAAGTATCGCCAGTCAGGAGGTCCCTGATTTGGAGTACGCTTGGCGGTATCAATAGCACCGACACGTGAACTTTGAAAATTGATTTCATTTTTCTGAATAAAGGTTGTCTAAAGGACTGCATGTGTTACAAAATGAAGGCTATTACAGGGAGTCAAATGGGATTTTGTGAAGCATAAATGCCTTTTCTATTGGTCCCCCAAAAAAGCAACATCGCCTGGAAAACGTAACATTCACGTGAAGAAGAAACTTACGTGAGGTGGCTGTTGTCAGAGGCGAGATGACGTACGTCAGATAGATGGGGTGGTCATTGGCGTGATAGCCCTTAAAATAGTGGCCTTCGGTCATCGGGCAGACAATCGGCTGCAATCGGGTCACCTTGGGGACGGGAGAAATATTTCAATACGGTTTCAGAAGATGCTTGTAGATCAAACCGGGCGGAAAATGGCACGTGCTCCTCACCATGGCAATTCTGGAGAGGATTCGCCGCCGGTTTAGCCGTGCGCTCGCTCCCTTGTAGAAGATTTGTGGTGCTTCCGACGCTTCCGTGAGCTGGCCCACATCGAACTTTGACGGAAAGGACAGAAATGTACTGGAGAGTAGGACAATTTGCAACTCCTTTATTTGCTCGGACGACATGTCCAAAGCAATGAAAACCAACACCTGAAGAGGACAGCAAATCATAGACAGGACAGTGCAATCAGAGTGTACATTCATTACAAGGACGCTTTGATTTCCTTGCTGCTTTTTACCACTTCCGCGTGTAACAATTCAACGGGGCCTCCTAAACGACGGGTACGACGGGGCACTACATTTCAAGTCAGGGTTCAAGAGTGAGCAACAAAGCATTGGGCGAGTGGTTGCGTAGATAAGGCACCCCGTGGTTCAACATGGGACCCCGTTGAGGCTCTTCAGCGCTTCAGCACCGGACTCCCTCGCTCCGGGTCCTTCTGTAACATCTGCAGGACCTTCGAGGGAACGGGCGAAAACCACGGTCACCTTTCATACCAGAACCCGGCGACCCCCGGGGCGACGTCGGGCCTACCGTCGGCCACTTCCTGTTGCGGCTAATCATGTGGACGGCGGCGATCTGCTGGAAGAGTCGCTCGGCCGGGATGAGGTCGGGCAGCCGGGTGAGGAACTGCGCCATGTGGATGAAGTCCAGGCCGGTCAGAACGTCCCGGAAGAGGCGGAGCAATCCCAGCGCCGTGCGGAACAGGAACTCCTCGCCGTCGCGGCAGAACACGTCCCACACGCGGGACGCCAGGTCCAGTGGCAAGGACTTGCTGTAGAGGGTGAAGATCCTGGTACAAGGGGAGGGAGGTCAGGCCGACGTAATTAAGAGAAAGGACCCGTTTCCCTCCTTCATTGAAAAGACGCCGCCTCACCAGTCGATCAAATAAATATCCGGGGTCAGCTTGTTCCTCTTGAAATGCGCAAAGAGCTTTGGTAGGTTTTCTTCAAAGAAGACCTCGAATGCAGCAAAGTAGGTCAACATCTGAGAAACGAGCGCAGACGTGGTCAGCGCGTACGCCACGGGAAGACCGGCGGCTTTGACGGCGCGCACTGACGAGGCCGTGGTCCACTCTGAAGAAGGCCATCTGACAAGGTCTGTTCAGCAGGTTGGCCAAGGCCACGAAGGCGTCGGCCGTGTCCAGGTTGAGGATGAGCACCGCCGCGATGAACGACATTCCCTGCACCTACCGACGCAAACCGACAACCCGTGTGGAAAATGGCCGCCGGCCCGATAGGCGGAGGGAGTAAGGGCGACTCACGTAACCGACGTCTGGCCGGTAGCAAGTGTAGGCTCCCAGAATGCCGTGCAGCACGTCGTGGTAGGGCCCACCCTTGATGAGGAGCACAGAACGGAACAGAATCAGACGCCGTCCCAACCCGGTTCGGGGCAGGGCGGGCTTCACCCACTGACCTCCTGGAAGATGCATAACTGGGGGAAGGTTCTGGAGATGTCCAGCTTGATCAGCTCCAAGCTCGACTCCCGATTGGACGAACCCGCGTCTGGGGAAAGGGGGGCGGGGCGTGAATCAAGCCCACTGGCGTTGGAACATTTGACCCGAGCGGCCGTCCGTACCTTGGTTTAGGGTGTCGGGCGCGGTCCCCCATTTTTCTTTGGCCCGCGCCAAACAGATGTGATAAAGATCTAACGGAAACAAACGTTCGGGGTCACGTAGGGGGCCGACACCACCCGAGAAGGCGTCATCCGGTACCGTGCGTGATGTTGAGCTCGTTGCCCATGGCCAGGCTCCAGACTTTCCCCCTGACGCTGGGCGGGATGCCCCGCCACCACAGATCCCTCGCTCGGCGAGTCACCGACATGGAGCTCCAGTTGGGTAAGATCTCGCGGTTCCACGTCTGGGCGGCCGAGCCGATGCTCTCCTCCACTTTGCAGCGTTCCTCCAGCTGCTTCTTCCTCTTCAGGGCCTCCTTCAGTTCTACCGCCCAAGGGGTTCGGATTGGAACCGGAGAGGAGGACCGGGGTTTCAGAGCTTAGACCGTGGCCTTACCTCTCTTCTTGGCCTTGGTCACCATCTCTTCGTATTCCTGCCGATGTTTCTCGGCCTCCTCGGTCGGCTTGGCCGGAAGGTTACTGGGACGTACGTAATTTGCGAGTTACGATGGGTTGCTCATTTACGGCAGCCGGCGGTCGGGGAAGGAAAAATAAATACGCTTGGAAAGAATGTGGGGAATGCGAACGTAAAAGGGCGACGGGTCACGTGATAACCAATCCAAGTAAATAGAGCGTGTTTACATACGCGGGTCGGGCTTCCAGGATGAGGGCGGTGGTGGAAAGAGGCTCAAAGTCCAGGTTTTTCCTCACGTTTTGCCGGGGCGACGTGGTATTTCCGCTTCCGGGTCTGCCGGTCTTTCTTTCATATTCCTAAAAAAATAAAAAATAAATAAAGTGAGACTTAAATGTCATAGTTTTGGGGAAGCAAAAATGCAGACCCGTGCTAAGAAGACAAGGCTTTAGTGCGATATCGCCGGCACCCTTCCGTGATGCTCACTCACCATGAACGCGGGCGGCGGTTCCGCCCCAGGGGGTCCGGGGGGTGCCAGGCTCGGAGTTTGCGTCTCAGCCGAACCCTAGTCGGACGCCACCCCCGCTCCGGAGGGGCTTGTTAGCGGCGAAATAGTCGAGCTGGAGCCAGAGGAACGAGTCCCGCGAGGGAACCGAGGCGTCCTCATGACATCCCTTCCACCCCCCCTCGTGCCACCAAGCGGCGCCGCATCGGACCGGGAGCGACGGACGATGATGCGCGCCCCCCCCTTTTAGCCGCTGTACTAAAACAATCGGGCTTCTGTGCTGCCCTGACAGTCTTTGTAGTCGATCCCAGAAAAAAAACAGATCAAGGAGCGCTTCTTCTTGCCTAAATCGAACTAGCGTAATAAAGCCAACTAAGACGCCGAGACCAAAGGCAACGCCCGAGCAGGTTTTCCAAGCGCCAGCGAGACAAAGGGCTTGAAATTGGAGCTTTCGCTCGTCGTCAACCGATTCCTCGGGTAAGATATGATTACAGGCTCGGATCGGGTTGTAAAGCGCACATACCGTTTCTTTTAGGGGGCATTTGGAAGGCTGCTAGCTTGGAACGCTACATCTTTTTAGACCGGAGATCAGTAAATTTGACCCTAACCCTAACCCAAGTCCACGATTTTCCAGAAAACCCGAGTGGAGAGGTGAAATCTCCCCCCAGAACTTTGTAGTATAGGCAAAAATGAGCCTAAGCAATGCAGGAGTTGTACCTGTTGTATTCTTTTGGGGTCCTTGTTGGGCACCTGGCGTGGCGGCACCTTCCCAAACAGCTTCCATCCGGCATCCCGCTGTTCCCCTGAGTGACTGTCCTTGACTTTCCTGGCAAAGAGGTTCCTAGAAAAGGGGACGGGTACGAGACCACGTGAGGGAGCGCAACAACAAGCAGACTTATTTTACTCCCCACCGGTGGACCAGTGCAGTTTTAGTCGTCGTAAAACACCTCCCAAATTTTGGGGGGACGGCTGAATGTCCTCCAAAAAGTTTGAAAACATCACATTTTTACTAGTTTAGCAAAAAAAAAAGGCACCTGTTGAACAAGCTAGCGAGAGAGCCCAGCTTCTTCTGCTTGCCGTCCTCTTCCGGCCCGAGGAATCCAAGGCGGGTCGCCGGCGCCTCGCCCCCAAAGTCCGGGGTCAGAGAGACGTCGGAGAAGGGGGCCGGGCGTCCGTCGTCCGTCCCCAAGGTGACGATGGCGCTGGAGTCGCAGGTGACGGTGAAATCCGGGCCGTCCTCGTTAGACGCCGACAGCTCGGTGCTGGCGCTGGAGGCGCTGCACACCGACGCATCGTCGCTGCGGTTCAACGTTCGCCGGGCGGCGCCGGCGGGGCCGAAGAAGCCCCCCCGCGGGAAACCGGACGCCTCGTCGTCCAACGTCAACGTGGCGGGACAGTCTCCTCCGGGGAGGTCGGGGGGGTTGAGTTCCAGCGTGGGGATACCGGAGTCCTGGGAAGTCAGGCTATGGCTGTCGAGCTCCAAGCTAAGTTTGCGTGGACCACCGGGGAAGGTGGAAGTGGAAGGGGGGTCGAGCTCCAGATCGGGACAGTTGGAGACGACGGAGCCTCCGACCGCACAAGCGTTCTCCACCAGCGCACCTCCGGATGAGCCTGCGGCGAGAAGTCAACATAACTGGCAGCCTAAAAAAAAACGATGAATGTTTCTGGCTAAGATGACTCCTAAGGGTTTACCAGACTAAGTGGTGAATGCAGTTTTTGTGGGTTACAGGATACACAGGCATCGCTAACAATGAACAAACATTTCCTCAGGGTTTTCCTGATACTTAGGAAAGGCCACTTCCACCAAATCCAGGTTTAAGAGTTTACTTTTAAGCATCACGTGCATTGACTTAGAAGAAACTGGTCTTCAAGGGCCCCTAACCAGTCTCCTTTTCTAGATCTCTCAGCACATTCACACACACAGTAGCGGTATCGGTCGGTCGGTCGGTCGGTCGGGCGGGCAACCTACCACAGCGGCTCGGGTTCGCCATTGGAGGCCGTCGAAGCTACAGGTGTTCGGCCGCCGTCCGCAGGTTGGAACGCCCCATGGCGAAGCGGCGACCCCCCGTTTCTCCTCGACGCAACTCGGTGTACACCAAAACCACTTCCGCGAGGTCATTTGGCGAATTAAAAAGAAGCAGGACTCGGAGCGCAACTCGGTTGCTATAAAGTCGGCATGTTACGGTTGGGTGAACGGAAGCGATACGTACGCTAAATGTCGGAGTCGCTCGTGGAATAAAGCCAAAATAAGTTGAAGTCGCTTTAGTTGTTGACTTGTACCTGTGTGTGTGTTTCCTCCGCCATTTTAAAACTAAGTTGACACGGAATGCAATCGAACCCTGAGTGTAGCCGTTGATAGAGTCACCTGTCCGCAGGCAGACATCATCAATCGATCACCTTAACTAAGATGCCTTGTTATTGTTACTATTGCTTCAACTACATTACCCACTTTTTAACAAGTACTATAAAGACACAGGTTGTAAAAGGATTATTTTAAAAACACTTTTCAAAAAATCATTTCCTGTAATTGATACTTCCTCATAATTTTAACCCTCACATGCATCAATTATACATATTCATACACATATAGATGTTTTTTATTATATTCACAATCTTGCCAATATTTTTGCAGCCTCTATTTGTCATTCTATTGGATTATTTGTGTTGCCCAACATATTATTGTCAATAAAATGAATAAATGCAAGGATCTATTTTGGGAAAAAACACATTATTATTTGTCATTCTATTGGATTATTTGTGTTGCCCAACATATTATTGTTAATAAGATGAATAAATGCAAGGATCCATTTTGGGAGAAAAAATACAAAACAAACGCATTATTTCACTTCCACTCTTTCACTAACTGCCACAGCACATACACTGATGTGGTCTGGCGTTTAAACCATCAGGCTTCAGTGCCATCGACGGCGAGTGACGTCAAATATATTTGCACACGCCGACCACGATTGGCAAGCCGAGGTAAAAACTTGAAGACAAGTTGACGTTCCGTTTAGTTGACCCTTTTATTAGATGTTAATGGAATCCACAATGAAAGAAAATCATTTACTCGAGGGTGTACATGAAGTCAGAACACACACACGGCTACTTTGTGGGAAATGGGCACAACAAATAGGAAGGAATGAAATGACAAGTTTATGTTCTTCCATTCACGACACAATCCAACCTAAACAAATAGGTTGCTCTTATTTTTTCAAGAAAATCAACCCCTCACTGACTGCATGTTCTGTTGTTATTTTTTTGTTTTGTCTTTTTTTGGTAACTCCAAAGCTTTTTAAATGATAAACTCAGACACTCTGTCCAATTTTTGACTTCAAATCTCCACTTTGAAAAAGTCCAGATGGGGCCAACATACCTTCAAATGGATCAATCAAGTCACTCTCACATCCCCAAATGATGATCTGATGTTTGCATGCTGCATTTTCAGCTCCCCTTACACACAAGTGTCATTTTGTCCCAAAAAAAAAAGAAAAAAAACATGCAACATTTCAATGACTTTTCTCCACTTGAATGTTTACAAGCGCCAAAGCATTGCATAGAAACCTTAGGGGCGGGGTTTGAAAATCCCTCCACATTGCTTATGCAGTCAATGGCTTTTTTTCCCCCGCAATTCTATTTATTATTATTATTTCTTCTTCTTTTTTTACTCTCCCTCCTCTCCTTTAAATCATGATAAGCTCTAAATAAAACCTATTACCTTTGTGGCTTGCTAGGAAATGTCAACGTGGCGGTTAGAATCGGTTTCTGCCAAAGCTGATTTTTGTTTTGTTTTAATCACGTTTATTAAAGTATACATGAAAAAATTCCTGAGCGTCTGATGACTGAAGTCGGCCTTGAACGTCACATTGACACCTGTTTCCGAGCAAAAGCGCACTGGTGGGAATTTTGTGCTTGAGAATCTAAAAAAAAAAATCATCATAATAAGGCCCTTCTACTTCCCTTCAGCCAGAAAAAAAATCAAATAAAAACTGGAATTTCAATCAGCCAAAGCTCAAGTTAACACACCTGAAGATTGGAATCCATTTTTTTGCTGAATTTAGAGAAAAAAAATGCACGATCACGCCTACTGTGACAGGTTCGTTGTTCACAAAATATGACTCAAAATGTCAACAAGATATACGTTGAGCCAAATAACAAAAAAAAAAAATGAAAAGCACACCGTTCATTCGAAAAGTATATAAGCAACCGCACGTTCTAGTGTAATTATGGCATTTTGTCATTTATGCTTCACCAGGTTGACTTTTTTTTTTGCCACAGTTTGGACATTTTTTGCCAGACAACTCAAATATTACATTACCTCGTTAGCCGCCAGTGACGGCGACAGACGTCCAATCCGTTTGGTTGGGGGGAAAAAAGGTGATACATCGGGGGACGTCTACTAGCGACAAAGCCGAATCAAAGAGTCGCACGGACGGACGTCGGTCGTCGTCATTGGCGCTGAAAGAGTTCATTTACGAGTCAGTTTTCCAAAGTCATTCCGGGAAGAAAGTCTGCACGCGTTCTCAAATTCTTTCCTAAATTCCTCCAATCAAACAACAGAAAACTGAAAATCAGAACCCAAAAAAAATGAACTTTCTCCCCAGAAGATGATGCGAAAGCGCACCACCAGATAGCGGCAATTATGCTTCGGTTTTGTTTTGTTTAAATACACACACACACACACAGGAGTGAGACTAGCCTGGCAAACGCACATGCACAACCAATCAAACGGCACTAACTCTTCGGTGTTGAGGCTGGGAGGGAAAAAAAAAAACACGGTGATCAGCGCAAAAGTGAAATAAGAGTGAGTGGGCGCTAGCTAGTCTCAAGATTCTAAAATGCGTCACCCAAAGGCAAAATCTTTTTTTTTTTTGTTATCTTATTTTTTTTTCTTTCCATCTGATTGATTACACAAGCATCGGGTTAGTAATTGGAAAAAACCAGCAGTTATGCATGTGTGGGAGTAGCGTGGAAAGCGCGAGAAATTAGCCTAGCTTAGCTTTTGCGGCTCGCGGATGAACCCGAACAAAAGCCGGTGGCGGTCGGGGCGTCGCATTTAAGGAACGTTTCCTCTTGCCGACTCGAGTCCGCTTCGCCAAGTGGAGAACTCAAATGTTGCTGCTCCCTGGGGGGGAAAATCAGGGACTTAAAAAATAAAATAAATAAATAAATCAACAATGACGACTGGAATGTTAAGAATTTCTACAACGGGGAAGTCAAACTCCATCAAGAATTTCCGGTACCGGCGGAGGCCAGACGGGAAGGTATTGCAATTAGTACTGGGAGGCCAAAAAAAGAATGTCATTGACTAGTTAATTCATTGACATTTTGTCATGAACAAAAGAGGAATTAGTTAACCAAACAAAAACAGTCCAATTGTTCTTTCCCATCCATTTTGTAGGCCGGAGGCACCTTATCATTTTCGGACTAGGACAACCGGATATGAGAAGCCCAAACGCGATTGACTTGGACACGCGTGCCTGGCGTAAGGTCTTAAAGAGCGTCGGTTACCTGTACACGGCGATCCAGGAAACAAAGGTGGGCAGAGTGCGTTTTGCCACCAGCGCTCGTCGTCCTGGTTCCCGCTTCCGACCTGTCCGCTTATATTCAACAGAGGGAACTAGAAAGACAAAATGGGCGTTACACCAAGGTCTGGGGGCAGAGACCCCTCGGGCAAAGTCGGGGGAAAGGACTCACCTCCGGAACATTTCCGACAAAGTCGTAGGCGATCCTGTATTTGGACAGCGGGCCGGCCGCGGCGCACAGGTAGGCCTGCTTGGCCCCCGGGCATTCCTCCTTTTGGAAGGACGCCGGGTCCGCCGCCGTTTGGCAGTCCGAACATCTTTCTTGCTCGGCGACGGGGCCTTCTTGCGAATCCAGAGAGGTCTGGGCGCTCTTCTCCATGCCCGATCTCTTCAGCGCGGGCAGGAATTTACCCGACTCCAGTTCGGACTTGCCGTAATACGGGCCTTCGCACTCGGCGTCCTCCTCCAGCGGTCGCAGATCCGCCTGAGGATCCTCCGAGACGTCCGCCGGCGGCGGCGGCGGCGGGACGGGAAAACTCACCTCGTCTTTGTCGGTCTCGGCCTCGGCCTCCGAGTCGCTGGCGCTGGCGCCGCCGCCGGGGGACAAGTCGGAGGCCGAGATGGGCCGGAAGTGAGTCCTGGGGGAAATGCGGATGGCCCGGTACTGAGTTTGGTTGAAGCCGTAGATTTGCGGGCACAGGGCCTCGCTCTCCGAGTCGGAGCAGAGGATGGATTTGGGCTTGAAGCCCGGGCCGAAGGGAGCCACGTCCTCCGGCTCAAAGGAGCACTCCACGTGGAGCAGCTTGGAGAAGGGATCGTTGAGGTCGAAGGGAGCGAAGGGGTACTCCAGCCGTCGCTCCAGCCGCCGCTCTAGCCGTCGCTCCAGCCGTTGCTCCTTGCCCCGCGAGCCGTCGTAGGATCCCAGCAAATCTTCACGGAAGATGAAGGAAAACCCCTTATTGCGTCCGTCTCGGCCGCCGGCGAGGGCGCGCTCGCCGGGGCCGAAGGACACCAGGGGTCTCCGCAGGCGGCGGTGCCCGGGGGCAAAGCAGCCACCCTTTTTCACCAACAGGTCGGCGCCGGCGATGGCCAGCATCTCGGGGCGAGGGGCGGACGTGGACGGTGGCGGTGGCGGCGAGTCGTGCCTAGGCTCGACGGCCCATTTCTCGTCGCGGCTCAACGTCTCGAACTCTCCGTACACCCCGCCGATGATGAAGGACGTGCCGTCGTCGTCGTCGTCTCTTCGAAAGTCCCAAGGCCTGGACGGAGTCGTGTAATCGCCAGCGGCGTCTAACTTGGAGGGCTTGTTTTTGGCCAAGTCCCGGTCTTCGTTCTTTCCCTCCCACAGGTGATACTCGGAGCGCCGCACCGCTCTCGCCTGAGGTCCCTGGACGGCGGCGGCATTGCCGCCGCCGGCCCGCGGCTCCGGGCAGTAAGCTCCCGAGACCTCCATTTTCTGGCCGCCCGGCCTCGCCGGTGACTCGGGTTCCCGGACGGCGGACCAGAGGTCGTAGCTGGCCCTCCGCGGGCCGGAGTCGTCCGAGAAGACGCCGGGGCCATACCGCTTGCTCTCGTCTTCTTCCAGCGCTATTCCGCAGAGGGACTCCAATTTGGATTTTTTGGTGTAGCTCTGGCAGGGTGTCGTGCAAATACCGGCCTGCTCCTCTCCCTCCTCCTCCTCCTCCTCGCATTGGCGGCCAGGGTCGTCCTGAAAAAAGTCCAAGATTTCCTCCTCTAGATATGTACCAGAAAAAGGAGGGATGATGATCGGAGCCGGAACCACCGCCGCCGCCGCCGCCTCCTCGCCGGGAACGGGCACGTGCTCGTTGTCCGAACGGGTCTCCTCCGAGTGCGACCACGGACTACACGTTCGCGTCGAAAGGTTCGAGCAGTGTTCCGTTTCGTCAAAGGCACTATTTTTGGTCCATATTAGCAAACGAGACTGTTTGTTAGCGTGCGGGTCCAGACAGCCACCGGTATCGCCGTCGCTTTCGCCGACGAGCGGCTCGCGGGGAAAGGACCCGGCTCGGCTGTCGTACTGCAGCTCGAAAAGAGAGAAGCGGGGCGAGTTCAAGCCGGGCGGCTCGCCGGCGGCCCGGGGAGCGTGCCGCTCCGCCAGGTTTCCGGAGAGATGGCCCAGAGTGAGGGAAATACTATCGAAGAGGGGGGAGAGGCGCACGGGCGATTCGCCCATGAAGCTCTCCCCATCCACGTCGTCCGAAGTGGACGGCGAGCAACATCCCCAGACTTGAGCCAAGTTGTCCATGTCCTCCGGCAGAAAGCCATGGGATACCGGAGCGCTCGCCGAGTCGGGCCTTATTGCACATTTCCCCTGCCGCTCCGAGCCTTCCAACAGCAAAGAAGCTTCTCTTTCCTCTTTGCTCTTTTGTCGAATCATGCCGAGGATCCGACTCTCCCCCGGCGAGTTTGAGGCACTGGTATCCAATATGGATTGATAAATGTCGACTTCATAGAAGTCGGTGAATTCGGGCAGATGCTTGTCATCTAAATGGCCACCGTCCCCCGGCTGAGGGCAGCCGGGGGGCCCCGTGAGCGGAGCGCCGTCTTCCTCCGCTCGGCCGGCGGGCGCTTCCACAAAGTGACCGTCGACGAAGGAGCCCGCGGCGAGGTACGTTCTCTGGCCGTCGTCGTCGTCGTCGGGGTGGGCCGGGTCTCGCGGGGAGCCGACTTGGCTTCGATACTTTGTTTCCAGCTTGCTTTGATTGCTGCTAAAAGGTACAAAATAGTCTGTGATGGGCTCGGTGTACCAAAGCGGCTCTTCCATGTACTCCTTTGCGTTTCGCTCTCCCGAGCCAATCTCCTTGGCCTGCGCCCGGACGGGGTCTTTGTGAATCTCTTTTAGCGAGCGCCTGCTCTTTCTGTAGAGTTGCGGGGGTTTGCCCCCGACCGCCGGGGCCACCCGCCCTCCCGGATTCCGTTGCTCCTCCTTGACCCGAAGCTTGGGCTGTCCGCCGTTGCGCTGCCGCTTGCTCTTGCCGGCCTCTCTGGATTTGCGCCTGACTCGAAGCGCCTTGCTTCTGAAAGGCTTGTCGCCCGTGTTCCCGCTGGAGCTGGAGCCCGCCTCGCTCGACCCGGAAGACCAGGATCGGGTGCGAAACTTTCCCTCGCTCCGGTGTCTCGTTTGCCTTTTGGAGTGCAGCGCGTTCTTGTCTTCCGCCACCGCGGCGCCGTGGTATCGGTTCTCTTTCTCCTTCTTGCTCCGCCGTTGGTGGCCCCTCTCGCCGGTGGCGCCGGCCACGGTGGGCCGCGCTTCGGCCTTCCGCTCCTTGCTGGCCTCGCATTCGCTGTTGCAATCTTTGGGGGAGGAAGTGTCCGTGCTGGTCTGCGGAGCAGCCGAAGACGATGAGCTGGAGTACGCGCAGGCCTTGCTTTTGTTCCACACGGTCATGATCTCTCGGAGACAAACGGGCTTCTCGGACAAAGGCGGGAAGGCTTCGTAGTACCTGAAGAACACGCAGGGCGTTTTCCCGGATAATTGCTCCGACATGCAAGAAAGAGGCCACGACGCACGCCACTTACATTTCCACCTGGTCCTTGGAAGAGGGGGACACGACTCGCTCTGGGGAATGAGTGGCGTCAGACTTCTTTTGGATGGTTTTTTCCTCTGCAAGACCACAACGTACAATCACACGTAACGTCGTCACCGAATACGATGCGGAGGCGACCAACCTTTCTGTTTGTTTTGAAGCTCCCGAAGTTTGGAACAAAGCTCCTCGACCAGGCTTTCAACTCCAGAGTTCTGAAACGGAACGGAAAACGGATTCAGACGTAAAGACTTGACGCCATCCGACACCGGTTTCCTCTTGCTCCGTTGCACTACAGCCAAAAAGGACCGTGGCAACGTGGCAGTTAAAAGACCCGGGTAGGTCTTTGGCTCAGACAAGACGACACAGAACTCAGCGTAGCTTTGGAAACCCCTACGTTGACGGTCACGTGCTCGCCGTCAAATGAAAAAAGGCCAGGCGAGCTTACTTCATCGGAGGCAGAGCGAAGACACCGCACCGCCGCTTGTTTCTTCATTTCCTCGAGACTCAGCTCGCTCCCTCCCTTCTTCTTACTCTTGCCCCATTTCTTCCCAGTTCCCCTCTCCCAGCCCAAAAAGATGTCATTCTCCTGTCAAACAAATCAAAAGAGATTGGAGCGTGCCGGCGGGCGGGCGGACGGACGCCGCGAGCAAAGAGAGGCCTCACGTGAGGGTAGTCCTGCAGGTCGTAGTCGTAGCTGTCGTGCAGGAGGAGGCTGAGGACGTAGCGGGTGTAGACCATGGCGTCTATCCCGCACTTCTCCAACTCCTGGCCCAGCCAGCTTTGCACCGGACCCAAAGACTGGAGCAGGGACATCCCCGACGCAGGCTGGGGGGCCGCCAACGGGAAGGGGCGAGAGAGATTCTCGGGAGGGGCAGGACCGTCTGAATCGGTGCTCACGGGACGCATTTAGACCTCAGGTGTTTGTTAATCTCAGGCGGGCTGGCATCGCCATTGCGCCGAGTGCTTTGTCGCCGGACGGGGGGGAGAAGAGTGCGCGGGGAGGGCGAGAGACGGAACCTCGCTTCGATCACTCCGCCGGGGTGCGCTGAAGGGTTTCTACCTGAGGAGGCATGAGGGATTCTTTTTTTCCCCCCTTGCTTTCAGCAAATAGGGGGCTCTTATTCGTCGGGCATGGCGTCTGCGGCTGGCGGCGAAACAGCCAGGGTGGGCATCACTCCGAGTCGGCCATGTTGCGGCGATCGCTTCGCCGGCGCCACCTGAAACGTAGGGCAATCTTCTCTTTTTTTGCATAGAACTTCATACAAAAAGCCCCGTCCAAGCCATAACAGCCTTGGAGACAAATGGCCGGAAAACGCTTCCCGTCAAGCCCACGTGTTTCGGCGGCTTAAATGGAGCTAGCGGTGTGCTGATTGGTTGAAGAGAGAGGCCCACTGCGGGTTACCCTTAAGAAACGTCGAAAGGGCAACGCTAAGAAGCTTAAAGAGGCGTAGCGGCCTAACACCGTTGCAAGTTGAGGTCCAGTTTGACGCTACCTCAGCTAGCCTAATGAACTCACTGAAGGCGTCCGATCTCCTTGATGTGGAAGCTTTGGCAGGGAATAAACAAATGAATTTAGTGTCTAGTGAGAAACTAATTGGTGAGAGGAAGAAACGAGTTATTGAATTGAGGCGATGTAATGTTCAGTAAACACAAATTGGGCCTTCTCAAATGAGTATTTAGGGACTAAACTTTGAAATGTAGCTTTGTTTAACAGACACGTAGAATTCTCTATTATATATAGTCGTGTAAAGTAAACACCACTGGATTTTTACTGTACGTTCGCCGCTATATAAAACTATGCCTTTAGCTACATTAGGAAGTAAAAATACATGACTTTTACACTTTTGGTAGTGTTTATGTTTTCGAGTACTTTCTGCCATAGACGGAAAAGGCCAGTCCGGTGTTAAATGAATCACCTAAATTGACCTAAAGTGTCCTTTTTCCAAGTGTATCAATATTTTTGCAAATGGTCGGTATGATCAAAGCGCGGTCCAAAGTTAGCATGCTAGCCATTACTGTAGAGTCAAACAAGGTTAGCTGAACCAGCGACCTTTAATGTTAGCTTACGAGCTAATAGTGTTGTTCATTTGCAATTCATACGGACAGCGTATAAATATGACGAATGTCAACTTTGGCAGAGTATAGATTTGATTTTTGGGTGGGGGTTCTCCGGCCGGTTGTCCGGCAAAAAAAACGCGCGGTGACATTTGAGCTCTGACAGGCGCCACAACGTCAAGCTAACAGGCGGCGGCGACCCGTTGACATTCGGCCGACTCGTTAACTGGGAACATGTGAAATGTCGGGGGGAGATAGAAAGTACCCCTTATTTCGGAGTGGGGTCGACAGTTTTGAGCGAAAGAACGACCAGACTAGAGGAGACTACTGGAGAAGACTGACAGTTGTTCCCTTCAAAAATGTGCGCCATGTCGTCACCCAGTAAAGGCGACGAACGCGTGGGGAATCAAAATAGAACACCGGCGTAGCAAAGCAACACACATTAGCCGCCCCACGTACCTGCGAGCGGGCCGAAGAGGAGAGGAACACCGAAAGGGAGAGGCTACTTGTGTTTTGCGGCCGTTCCGAGCTCGGGCTCAGGAATCCGCTGCGGTAGCATAGCGTATCATGGACGCCGACAGAAATGGCGCTGTTTTCACGTCCGCTGCCACTCCGACGGCAACGGGGAAAATGGCGACATTCGGGCTCGAGCGAGCGGAAGCTCGGTCCTTTGAATGAGTGCTGGTGACAGAGTCAAAATGGCCGACAACGGAAGCCAGTTTCACACACGAGAACAGCAATTCATGCGCCACCTACTGAGTTGGTATCTAGGCAACGAGGCTAAACTCCGCCGTCCTGTTACCAGATACCGGCTCCTTCCGCCAGAGGATTGCATCAGAAACGCAACTAGTACGTCAAATTCCAGCTTAGTATACTGACTACGTATAGTGTCAGTCTAACAATCACACTTTATTAGAAAAATACATGTGAAACGTAATTGTTTTTGTTTTCTTTCATCAACTCTACACAGTTTGACAAGTTGACAGCCCAATGGACTTTAGAATGTCACTCAATAGTGAGTCCCTACTTCCACTCTAGTCTAATCTGTGACCAACCTATGTCATTTCCTGACCTGCATTGATGTGGATCTGCATCCAGAACCCTGCAGCCACCTTATTGATCGCGTAATTAGCTGGACGTGTAGGATTTGCCGATCAATATCTGCAAAACAATCACTCATCAAGTCCCACGCATCGCAATGTTGTCTAGGAGTGTTTTTATAGTTGTTTTGAGCAGATGGCAGTGGGTTCCAATGATCAATAAGATTTTTGCAGTGATCCCTGTGTTTAAATGTTTATTGCCCAAAAGTGATATAAAGTTTGTTACACTGCAAGCAAACAAACTGGACTTTGGATGCAGGAAGCCTTCCCATGAAAAATAATCATACTGTTAAAAAGTCCATGAATGACGAATGAGTCATTCTCCTTCACTGATCAAAGTAGATCTACTCAGCATTGGAGGTCCACATCGACGTTTGTGAGATTTGGAGCCCGATAAAGCCCTACTTGTCTCATTTGAAACATCCCCGAGGCCGATTTTCCCACGCGGCGTCCGATAGGAGTTCGGTCTCACTGTCATGCGATCCCCGTGAATGAGTGGGTCGTTTATTTCAACTTGGACGGTCACGTGGTGCACCGACTGTGCATTATCAGTACATTCCGGGCGCGCGTGCCTGTTTTTTTTTTTTTGCCGTGCAAAATTTGGTCGCGATGAGCAAAGTCGCTTGAATTCAAAAGATTCTTGGGAACGCCAACTGCGTGACCGGCCTGCCTGTATGTAGGTCGAAGGTGAGCGAGTCGTACGCCATGAGTGGCGCCTTTGTGCGAGCGTTCCGACTCGGCTCGGTTAACCCCGGTTTCCGCCACGGCAAAACGGCCATGTATTCTTTATCCTCTGCGTAGAGCGAGAATAGACGGCGCTGAGTTACGGAAGAAATTGTGAAATTAATGGTGTGTGCCGCTCGGCCTAAGCGGTATGTGACATCTGATCGAGACAAACAAAATCAGGTGTGTGACACCTTGATCAACCTGTCGATCTGGTCACTCCTTTATCTGGGAATTAGTGACCTTTGCCTTACCCTGATAATATCACACGGTTAAATCCAGTGGCGGTCCGTGCATTTTCTCATAGCGCCTTCAACGGGTAAAAAATCCACTTCCTAGCAGAATTTAATGATTAAATACAAATACTGGAGCTTTTCAGACATTACAACCGGGAAAAGACAGCGGTGGACGTCAATGGCGAAAATTGCACTAAAATGGGGTAAAATCCACTTCCTAGCAGCATTTAGTGATTAAATACAAACACTGGAGCTCTTCAGACATCAGAACCAAGCCCACAATTGAAATATTATTTAGGAATATAGCCATATTTTACTCACCCAAAAAAGGAAGCTAACAGACAATTTGGAATTATTTAATAAGTATTGATGGACAAAATATAATACATGCTTCAGATATTTCTTAGGCCAGCAGAGAAGGCCTTGAAGGCCCTGACGGCCCGCCACTGGTTAAATCTATACTGTAGAGAAGAAACAGAAAGCTAAAAAGTTCCTGCCGTGAAATTGCATAGCGATAGACATGCAAGGCCTTTTAAAGGAGCAGTGCTATTGACGGCCGCTAGAGGGAACCAAAACCCGTTGACGGCTAGGTTTGACCACTGGTTTTTCTTGCTCGGAATTGTACGACAAGCAAACGAACTGGTACGAGAAAAGACTGACACCAATGTTCAGAGTGAGAACGTCATTTTATTTATGTTAAGTCTCATTGTTTGCAACACAGGGACACCTCTTTAAAGACACAGGCCAGGCTGGCCACGCACGTGATGAACTCACAGAAGTCCAACTCTCCGTCTTGGTTGGAATCCAGCGATTTCAGAATGTCTACTCCCTCCGGTTTATCCATTCCAGCCTGCGTGCACACAAAAGATCAATCAAAAGCAAGAACAGCAACAAAAAAACAGACACCATTGGGCGTCTCGCGCCGTCAATGGCATTGAAACGTGTGCAATGCGCAACATGCAACATTCCTCTAGAACCTGCAGGTCTGCGATAAAAATATGTACACCAATAAATAAGCAACTGAAGTCAAGTAAAACATTACAGGGTACTACAGAATATGGTCTATCTGGAGCAGGTGGTTGGTTGGGTTGACCGTTTTCTTCCAGGGATTTCCTCTAGCCACGTTGACCGTTCGTTACCTGGAAAAGTTGGGGCAGCTCTTTCTGCACCAGCTTCTTGGCCTCGCTTCGGCTCAGGGTGTCCTTGCGTCCGTCTTCTTTGGCGTATTTGTCAAAGACATTGCACAGCATGAAGAGCGCCATTTCCAGTTCGGTGGGTTGCTGGTTCATTTTATCGCACATTTTGGAAAGATTCGTGGACGAGCGACTGACGAGTGGCGAACGCTAACTCCGGCCTCCTTTATTTATACTTACCACCAAAGATTCAAGGGCAGGGCAGACGGTTAAGGCCACTCATCAGGTTGAACCACCTTGTCGGCTTATTAACAATAAAAATGTCAAACACGCCCGCTTGCGCATACATTCTCCAACAATGCCTTTCTTTATGATGTTTGCTTAATACTGCAGGGTTTAAGGAGCGGCCTTTTCAATTCAGCGGCATTGGACCGTCCATCTTTTGTCTTCTTACAACATGACCCTTTGTACGAGAGACGCCGCCCCCCCCCCCCCAAAAGGTGCAAGTCAGGCAGTTGTTCTTTATTTTCACAGACTATACTTTCAAGCCAAATACAAGTACAAGTTCACATCAGCGGTTCGGTTACTAAGGGAAACGAGTCGAAAAGTTAGTTTCCATTTCCTGTCGCCAGCCGCAAGAAACAGACGCTTTGAAGGTCGGCGTGGCGGGCCGGAAAGCGCATGGCGCAAACGACCGCAAGGACCGGTCGGGCCAGAAACGTACGCGCTAAAGATGTGGTCGTCGTTTCGCAACCCATGCGTCTGTGTCTGTGACTCAGAACGACGGCTGCCATTTTCATACCTGTCAACCTCTGCCGATAACTGCCCTTATAAATGATTATTGATTCCCCTTACAAACCCCCCCAAAACCTTACAAACACCGTACGACTCGTACGGTGTTTGTAAGGTTTTTGGGGGGTTTGTAAGGGGAATCAATAATCATTTATAAGGGCAGTTATCGGCAGAGGTTGACAGGTATGCATTTTAATCTCGGAAAAGTGACTAGCGTAACGGTTAGATAGCGCGTGGCAAAATACATAGCTTAGGAAACAACCGCCTTCTGTCACGCGACCGATCAGAATGCGGGTACGGCAGTGGCGGGCCGTCAGGGCCTTCAAGGCCTTCTCTGCTGGCCTAAGAAATATCTGAAGCATATATTATATTTTGTCCATCAATACTTATTATTCCAAATGGTCTGTTAGCTCCCCCCCCCCCCCCTGGAAACTGCTGGCCCGTGAATCCAGGTCTGTCCTTGGTCGCCTTATCTGATGGAAACTGCTGGCCCGTGAATCCAGATCCATCCTTTAGTCGCTTTATCTGCTGGAATCCACCGCGTCTCCTTTGAAGTTTCACCTCTGCGACCTGGAACCTTTATGGCCTGGTCCCTCAGCATCTTCTTATCAACATATAACCAAACTCAACTTGTTCATTGTCATCGAGTTAAGACATTGGTTTTACTCCTACAGTGGTAATATATCAAAATGAACTAGCTACAACAAAATTAATGAGTAAAATATGTCAAATTCTTCACTCCGAATGGGCGAACGGAGCCAGGCGTCGCCAGGCGTCGTCGTCGTCGTTCCCGGCCCGACGTCAGCCGCTCCCCTTGGTCTCGGCGTGCTCAAAGTAGTCGACGGATTCGTACAACAGCACCTGACGCTGAAACCAAGACAGACGCATAACGTGAGCGGGCTTCCTTCTTCCGGAGCTTTCAACCGGACTCACCCATTCGGAGGAGCCGGCGGAGGATCCGGTGCTTCGTTTATCGGGGTCGCTCGCGTCCGAGTTGACGTGGGGGGTCTCGTAGATCACTCGGACGCCTTGAGTATTTAACACGCGGTTCGGCATTGCGGTAAATCCCAAGCGGAAAAAAAAAACAACAACAAAAAAATACACAAAGAATCGTCACCATTCTTTGCTCTGCGTTTGCAGGTGCAGACCAGCGCCAAGACGAGCAACAGAAATCCCAAAGCCGATGAAATGAGCAACGGGATCCAGATAGGAATTCCCGAAGCGTCTCCTGGAACATCTACGGAGCGCCCAAAGACATTTTCAAAACAAATAGCAAGCGCGCTTTGACCTCCGGCGTGCTCACCTTCGTGCGCTGTGTCGTTTGAGCGTTGGTGGACGACCTTAACCACGGTACCGTTTCCTCGCATTTTCTGTAGACTCGGTATGTCCCCGCTGACCTCGCACTCGTACGTCCCCGAAACATTTTCGGAGACGTGGCGCCAAACTAAGGTTTCGCAGCTCCTCGTCGATGTTCTGTTGGACAGTTTCTCCAAGGTGAGCGAGTTCTTCAGCCACTTCACTTTGACTCGCTTGTTTCCCTTCCAACAGCATTCGATTTCGAGCGTCTGGCCCTCCTCGACTTCCACGTCGGGGCTCTGCTCGACGGACCACGAGGACGCGTCGTCGCCTGGAGGAAAGCCGCGAAAAGTTGGATTCGGGAGGTCCGAAAGTCAAAACGTGGCGTCTACTTACAGCGCGATGCCAGACTGCAAAGTGAGGCGAGAAGCAGAGCACTCAGCAGAAACGCCATCTTGTCCACACTGAAAACATCTCTGGTGTCTTGACATCCTAGCAAAAAGCCGCCCACTCTTTGCACCGAAATGCAGAAAAGAGTCACATCCTGTTGTGGGACTGCAATAGGGTTACAATAGGTCAAGGGTTTCAGACTCGGGTTGGTTCGCGGGCCGCTTTAACGTCAACTTGATTTCACGTGGGCCGGACCATTTTAGATATAGCATTTAGATTTTTTTTTTTTAGAAATGGATTAAAAGACCTGAATATTCCGTTTTTTTATGGATCTAAAACAATGTTTATTTTAGCTTTTTTATATATATTTTTAGATTTTACAAAATGTTTTTTAAACTAAAAACACAGAAAAAATGGATTAAAAAATAACAACTATTGATTTAAAAGGGGGAAAATCAGGAAAATTAATATAAATCTATACTCTTCATTTTAATTTTATCCTAAAACAGAAAGTCAGCACTCATGATTCACTTTCCCAGGCCACACAAAATGATGCGGCAGGCCAGATTTGGCCCCCGGGCCGCCACTTTGACACATGCAATAGATGCAAAAATTGAGTTCATTTAAGAATCCTTGGGGGCAGCAATAATAATAATACTAATCAGCAGCGGTGCGAGTTAATAAAAAAATGACTTGCCCATGAGGGAGATAAAAAAATATATTTTGTCTAACAACTATGCCAATAATTTTTACTTTATTTTTAAACCATCCACAAGGAGGGCAGGAAAGATTAGGGTATGACAGGAGAGTTTGAGTCAACTTGTTCCTCCCCAAAACATGCGAGCAAGACCTTAACCATTGACTTTTGTAAGACACCTGTCCTTTTTGGAATAGAATCCAATGGTGAAAGCTTAAAAAAACAGCCACAACAACACAGCGAGTTGTTAAAATTTCATTTAAATAAAAAGGAACGCCTTGACCAGAGGAAACATTCAGACAGGCAGCCAGTGCGTCTTTCCAGAG
This sequence comes from Stigmatopora argus, assembly GCF_051989625.1. Classification (NCBI taxonomy): domain Eukaryota; kingdom Metazoa; phylum Chordata; class Actinopteri; order Syngnathiformes; family Syngnathidae; genus Stigmatopora; species Stigmatopora argus. The sequence goes on from NC_135406.1 coordinate 2,971,198, forward strand.
TGTCTTTTCACTCCAGGCGCATTCGGTCAGTAGTCAAATTCACTTAAAACCTAGTACAACGAGGAAAAACAAACCTCCAATTCCCCCCCCCCCCCCAAAAAAAAGTCAAAGGATGGACAGATAACACAAAATAATAGACCAGGATAAATTACAGTACCGTAATATTTGTGCAAGACAACTTGGTAAAAGCGAAGGCTTGTAGTGTGCTGAGGCGCCGCCTGCTGGCCGACTACCGCTACCGCAGCGAGTGATAAGAACAGGGGATGGAAGGAAGATTTGGAATTCCCATTCTTACCTAATCATCGACATTTGTGGGAATGTGCGGGAAAGCGCCTCACCCGTTGCACCGCGCGCTGGCCGACTACAGCCAGCCCAAAAATAAAAAATAAAAAAAATAAGAGAGCTCTATAAACAAGGAATATGGCAAGTACATTTTCTTTACGACGACTACCCCGCATTTGGTCAATCGTGCTGCGTTTACATGTAGTCCACCTCAGAAAAAATGGCGGATGAGGAGGAGCCAGTTAGCGAAGGCGCCATATTGTCCATGCTTCGGTACAACCGGCCGCGATTGGGCGTGGACGGGTTGCTGGGTGTGGAGCAGTTGGAGGGTGGGCCCGAGCTGCCGCCCCCGCCGCCGTTGTCGTTGGACTGGAGCGAGAACACGTCGTTGTTGCGCGGACTTTTGCCCCGGAGCTCCTGTTCCAGTTCCAGGTCCAGGTGCTGGCGGATCTCCTCGGGGAGACGGAGGTACTCGTCATCCAAGTTCCCGTCCAGCTTGGCGTGAAGCTAAGAGAACGAAGAGGGTGGGTGGGGGTTTGGACCGGGTCCCAGTCCCAGAGCCGGCCGGCCAAGTCCGGCAGGCGCCATTCCGTGGGACGGACCGCCCGGGAGTCGCTCACCGTCGGCAGCTCCTCGTCGATGTTCTGGAGAATCTCTCTTTGACTGAGCTTCAGCTTGTCCAACCTCCTGCTCTGAGCCTCCTCCAGCTGCAAAAGGCACAAAGGCAAAGAGGTCAAAGGTCGGAAAGCGCCTGGGTCCGCCAGATCCGGATCGGGAACCGTACCCCGTGTATTAGGCTGACCGACTCCTGAATGTGTTTCCTGTTGATGTCATTCTGCTCTCTGCGGATCAGGCCCGAGAAAGTCAGTCGGCGCTCGCGAATCGGCATCGCGTTGACTTACGTCTCGGCCTTTTCTTTGTCTCGACTCTTGGCTTCGCTGATGCTGTTCTGCCGCTTCCTGTCCAGGATTTTTTTAAGGTCTTTGTTCTCCCTGTGGACGGGGAGAGCGAGATGTAAGGTGGTTCCGAGGGCGGGGCCTGGGCCGGCGGGTCCGCTTACCTTTCGCAAATCTCCCGGAGTTTCTTCAGCTGAGTCGCTTGGCACTCGTGCGCCGTTTCCTTCAACTTCTGGAAGGCCTGACGAGGGGGACAAAAAACGGCAGGTGAGGCAAGCTCGTCCCCCCCAGACCCCCGCCGCCGTCGCACCTCCTGCAGGTGCGCTTGCTGCCTCTCCCTCTCCAGCCAGTGGAGCTGCTGCCGGAGCGTCAGCAGTTCCTTCATCTGCCATTCCCGGAGCTGCAACGTCTTCTTCTCGTGTTCCCGATCCAGGGCGCTAAGTTCTTGCTGCACCGGCGCTTGGGGTTCGCTGAGCGCGCCAGACGACACGTTAGAACGGGGCGTATCTCATCCGCTACGCCGACGGACGGATCCTCACTTCTTCTTGAGGCTGCGTTTGAGGTTCTTCTCCATCTGACTGCGCCGCCTCTGCACGTCGCCCTCCATCTTGCTGCTCCGAGTCTTCTGCTCCTTGCTGAGGTCCCAAACCTTGACACGCGAGCGCCGTCGTCTGATTTTCCGAAAGGAGAGGGGAAAATCTCTCTGCCGTCCGTACCTTCTTCAGATGCTTCTTTCGCAACTCCTTGATTTCTTTACTCTGCTTCTTGATCAGCTTCAAGTAGCTTTTCTGCTGCCTCAGCTCCTCCGGGCTCTGCGCCTGCACCTCTGGAAAAAGTGGGTCCCGCCCGGGCGTCAGCCGTCGCCCAGACCTCCAAAACGACGGACCGGAGCCACGCGCCGGCCGGGCGGGGGGCCTTACCCGTCAGGACCACGGCGATCAGGTCTTCCTTTTGGCTTTGCACTGCGACCCAACGCACAAAGGGACGCGTCAAACGGAGGACGGGGAGACGGAGCGCGCCCAGGCGAGGCGTCGAGCGAGGACGCCGGCGTTACCCGGCTGGGGGATGTCGGGGCAATCCTCGGGTCGGGAAGGAGACGGGCAGGGCGAGGCCACGCCCCCCGGGGTCACCTCGCACTCTCTCTCGGTCTCGCCGTCTCCGGGCCGGTCGGGGGAACGCTGGGCGGAGCCAAACGAGGCGGAGGTAAGATGGCGCGGGTAAAAAGCAGGCGGATTCCGCGGCGGGCGAACACCTGGTCGTACTCCAGGAGCACCGCCAGTTGCGTCTCCCTTTTGTCCAGCTGGCTGACGTGCTTGATGGGATTGGTCAGGGCCTCGGCGTACTCTGCAAAAGGGGGACAGTGAAAGCGCGCCCTCGCCGTCCTCTTTCGGGCGCCACGTGGACGCTCACCTTTTTGTTCGTTGGGGATGTAGTCCTGAGCCTCGGTGTAGACCAGCAGAGAGGCCAGAAGAAGCGGCTGGTTCAACTCGTTCTTCAGGTTGATGTAGTGGTAACCTTGGTCAAGGAGGACACGGTCAAGTCGAGTCCAGTCCGGTCCGGTCCAGTTCGGAGCGCTTTGCGACCTACCCGGCCTTATGGCGGAGACGGGAAGGATGCGATGTCCGATGAACTTGCCGTTGTCTTCAAACACGGCCATTCTCAGCGAGGCCAGCGTCGGGAGGACCACCTTGGGAGAGCCATTTGACTTTGAAGCCAGCGATAGCAGAGGGCTCCAAGACAAACATTTCGAGCTCTCTTCTACAGGCTCCGCCCAGAAGAGAAAGCGCCTTCGAGCGATGCCAGAGGGCTCCTCCACCCCAATCACCTTATTAAAGACGAACATCTCGTCGTCCCAGACAGGATCCAGGGAATTCCCGTTGGAGGGTTTGGTCCTGTATTTGCGCTTGGTATCCGCCGGAAGTCCAAAGATGTCCACTTCCACGTACACGCCCACCTTTTTCTCGCTAAGGAACTGGCCCGAGATCACCTGACGGCAGTTGGGGAAAAAATACCGGTTGACGGCCTTGAAGGAAATGGGGGGGGCCCTTATCCACACAGCCCAAGTCCCTTACCTTGACTTTGACCGTGTTGGCAACGATTCCGTCCACTATGTTCTCGGTGAAAGGGTCAAAATGCTTGTCGGTCCTCCGCATGAACTCGGGTTTGAGCAGGTAGCCGCTGTGGCCGTTGTACTCGAAGACGCCCATGTTGAGCTGCATGGCCAGATCTGAAGGCAAAGCAATCGAGGCGGTTTTGCGGCTTTGACGCGGATTTGACGCGGCTCACCCAGGGTCTGGAAGTTCAGCGCCACCATCTGGCAGCCCACGTTCCAGAAGAGCTGCGGGAGGTAGTTGGAGCTGTCCACCCTGGTTCCCTTGGGATAGATGCGGCTTATTTGGTTCTTGTTGTACCTGGAGCGGCGTCGTTAAGCTCTGGAACGTTTTCCGTGGCCCAGGGACCAAAAATATGCTGGGACTTTCCCACCGATGGACCACGCCGTCCCCCCCAAAGTTACTTAAGCGAGGACGCTTTGGCAGACCGCCGGGATCTGCCGCTACTAAAACAGTCAAACGCGCTGGCCACAAGGATACTCCACAAACTCGATGGGGGAGCTCTTCAGGGTGTCCAACCCTTTGGTTTCCACGAAGGAGGACATTTCAAAGAATTTGCCTCTCTCTGGAGAGAAAAACAAACAAAAAAAGATGCTGAAAATGGTGCAGCTTCAGCAGCGAGGCTTTTTCCACCTACTGGTGGCATGCTCAAAGGTCTTAAATTTGACAGGTTCGATGTAATTGACAAGTGTGGACATCTCCTCCGTGGCGTTGACCTCGCTGCTCGCCGTCCCCTGAAGAGAGGGTGGGTTGGGTCAAAGCCGTCAAGATCCCGATGCCCGACTCCCGGCGCCCGACAAGAGCGGCTCTGCGGTACCTCGTCCGAATTGGGCTTTTTGGGCTCGGCGGCGGGTTCGTCCTCGTCCTCGTCCTCGCTTTCCCTCTCGCCCCCTGCGGACAGAACAGAGAGAACGACGCGACGCTACGCTACGCGACGCTACGCTACGCTACGCGATGCTTAAGCCCGCCACGTCCCCGAGAGTCTCTCCAAGCTACCGATGGACTTGCGAGGATCCGAGTCTCGGACCATCCTCTCGGCTAGCTTCTCCTCCGCGCCGGACAGGATCGGCCCTCCGTCGCCGTCCAACAGGGGGCACTCTAGGCGCAGAGACGGCCCAATCAAGCCCCCCGAACGTCTTCCCCGGACCGGGTTCCGTACCCGCGTGAGGCCAAGACTGTTCCTCCTCGCGTCTCCGTATACTTCCGCCGCTGGAGGGCCGGTGGTGCTGGTGTTTCTTCTTATTTTTGATGAGAATCTTGCCCAGCATCTCTTGCGGCGAGGGGAGCGCCTGGCCCGGGACCAGCTGGAACCGGACACAAAAGAATGTCCAAATAAATTTGGCGCTCTCAATGGCACTTGATAACGTCGGGTGTAAAAATGTCCCCGTCCGTCGGCCTGACGCGAGATTCCAAATCGGTTCCGGTCTTACCGGATACTTTTCCAGCGGCTCGATGAGCAAGGCATCTCCGAATATGCTCCGACAGTATTCGGCCATTTTGGCTTGCTGCCTGGCCCTGGTTTCGAAGAAGAGTTGGTTGACACGGTGGGACCCGGCGCCCACTTTTACGGGAGTGCCACACTCACGAGTCCACGTGATTTTCGAAGGAGAGTATCAGCGGGTACGGCGAGGTCTTGAAGGCGCTCTCGGCGATGGCCTCGATGACTTCCTGCGAGCGCGAGCACCGTCGATACGCATCTCGGGGCGAGGAGTCGGGCGGTCACGCACCTTGAAAGGGATTTCGGTGGTCATGGTGAACCCGTGGGTGATGTAAGGCTCCTCGTCCTGGGGACGCCCCTTCCAGCAGTCCAGTTCGATACAGCGGCAGCCCGTCAACAGCACCTGCCTGTACATCTCCACCGAGGACAGGCCGGTCAGCTGACCCACTGCGGACGGAGCGCCAGCCAGCGCGGGGACGTGAGTGGCGTGGTGCCCTGGCGACCCCCCCCCCGTGACACCACCCTACCCGTGAGATAGGTGTTGTGTGAGGAATTGATAAAGTAGTGCGACAGCGGTTGAGTCATGTCGTCGATGACGTCCAGCCTCTCCGGAGGGACCACGCTGTTCTCCTCGCCTCCCAGGTAGGCGGCGAAAGCCTGCAAGCTAATCTGGTCTGCCGGCCGGGCCAGACGGGGTCAGTCGGTTCGGTGGCGGCGACGGCGAGCTCGGACAGAGGACGGCGGTCCTTGCCTCTCTCCAGCTGACTGATGTTGGTCTCGTACTTCTCCATGATCTGTCGCACCTGCTCTCTCTTGAGCGGCGGGTACAGCACCTCGTTCAGACGGGAGTCCCTCTGCCGGCGGTTGATGAAATCCGTCAGCTGGTCCAGAGAGTTGAAAGGCTTCCCCTTGGATCCGCTGAAGCCGGAACCACAGCGGCGATGATTGCCAACGGCAATAACGGCGAAGCAGGCGGCGATCGAACCGCCGCGCCTCACTTGCCTGTCCACGAAAATGCTCTGGATCTCCGAGCGTAGGCAAAGACTGTTGAGAAACTTCTGAAAGGCTTCCCACGTGAAATCGTCGGGTTTTAGTCCGTCCGACTGCGGAGACGGAAAAGGAGGGGCAATCCCTTTTAGACTCTACGCTTGATGGTCTGGTGGCGTCTTTACCTTGTTGTTGACCAGACCGCACTGCTCCAGGGCGGTGTCCACTCGTCTCTTGTCTGAAAACATCTTGTGGAAACTGCAAAGAAGGCACAAACAGTGCTTTAAGCGGAAGGTTTTTCCAGACCGTGGATCTCTGGGCTCAAAGGTTTCTCTGAGGCAAAGTCAACGGTTGGGTGCTCACTTCTTGACCAGGATCTTTCCTTCCTGGTTGACCTGTAGCTTCAGCTTGACGTACCTGGAAAGAGCGCAAACTTAGGGGCTGGCGACCCGGCGACACCCTCAAAGGCTCTTACGCTTTGAAGAGGAACTTGTTGCGCGACACGTTCTGGGAGAGAATGTTGGTGGCCAGAGTGAAGAGCTCGTCGGTCCAAACCTGTGGACGAGATGGCAAGTTCCAAAAGGGGGACAAACGGATGGACGGATGGTACTAGGCACGGCTCGAAATGGATGTTCTACCTTGGCCGTGTCTTCCTGCATGGCCTGGAAATTGAGGAAGGAGATGTTGACCAGGTCGTGGCCGTGGACCACGGTCACCAGCTTGCACTCGACGTGCTCGCCTTTCCCGAATCCCAGCAAATCTCGTAGCTTGGGGTCCTGGAGGAGTACAGTCCGGTTTGGGCCAGTAGACGCTATTCCCCACCACCGCAAACTCCAGGAAGGACCGTTAGCGGAAAGGTCTGGCTTACGGAGTCATTCTTTTGCCTTTGAAACATTTCTATGAATGAAGCTGAATGGAGCGTTTGTCCAAGCCGCCATAGCCCATGGGCAAACTTGTGTTTTTTGTTTTTTTAATCTTTGCTTCTACTCTAGGAGTGATTTTCATGTGGAGTTCACCCATTAGCGCTTGCCCGACTTCCCGCGCCATCTGCGCCGTGGCCCATTAGCGCGTTCGCCACCTTTTGCGACGCCAACACCCACTGGAGCGCCACACGCTCGAGTGGTGGCAACTCGTCGGCGAGCGAGAAGTGACAACGTCGTCACCCCCAAATAAAGCTACCTTGGGTTGCTTGGCGTATTTCCCCGTTCTGGTGTCCCTGATGGCACTGATGTCCAGAATCTCCACCTCCTGAAAGAAAAAGCAGAGATGTCTGGTTTTGGTTTTATGGGAGAGACGACTCTGCAGCCCGTTTTGACGGGCAAAGCAAGTCTGAACGCGTGTGCGGTCGATTGGTCACCGGTCTTTTGGTCGCGACAACGGGCGACCAAAAGACCGGTGACCAAAAGACCGGCGACCAATCGACCGTGTACCGTCTGAAAGCATGTCCTCCCAATGGCCTGTGCACGATCATTTGGCTCCCGAGGGTAATAAAACCATTCTGGGTCTGTAGGACGCGCAAGCGGGCAATCCAATCGTTCAAGAAAAGCGCCCCCCCCCTCGCTTTCGTCCCCCCGCCGTCCCTCCCACAGGCTGCGGTTTCATTCCGCGCATCGCCATGGCGACTCCTCGGAGACGGCGACTCTGCGTGCGTTTTGACAGACGGGCTCCGACTTGTGAAACATCCTGACGCGTTGAGCAAGAACGGCGCCGGCTCAAAGGAAACGGCGCCCCGGCGGGGGGGACGGCGTATGGGGGGGGGGGGCTGGGTTGCTTGCCGACCGAGATCGCCATTTCTACCGGGACATTCCTGACATATTCCGGCCTTGCGCTCGGGGGGAGAAAGCCCGTTTGATCCAGACCGTTCCACTCATTTGGCATGCCAAACTTTTCCCAGCATGCCTAGGCATGTCCTACGTGAAGAATGAGCGTCTTTTACAAGGAAATGCGATTCGGTCTCAACCCAAAAAACAGACATCAGACTCTGTAGTTCTCATGAAATGGAGAATAACGGGCTAAATAAGGTGGTGGTCCAGGTTTAGCAAACCCCAAATCACCTCCGATCAGTCATTAAAACAATTTCTAGTCTGGAAAATGCGCTTCAATGGAGCCTCTATTTTTTTCATGTCTTTAAAAGCATCACCAAGCACTCGTTTGCTGTGTTTTGTTGCTAATCAAAAGGTCAAAGTATTTTTAGCCAGGGTATAGTTAAGAGTTGGCGCCCTTTGGCTTCACCTTGATTTTTTTTTTCATCCAACGTCTTACGTTCGGGATCCGTCTGGAATAATAAAGGGCAAAAAAAAAACAATCGAGGGAGCGCCACTCCTTTCCTGTGCTGCGCCTTTTATTAAAGACGCCGGCGGTCGGCTTGAAATGTCGCGTGTCGGAAAGACCAGACCTTGGGATAAGCGTGCGTTCCGAAATTTGGTCGATATTATTTTGTTTTGTTTTGTCCTTTGCAATAGCGGAAGCTGAGTTTCTACTCTCCGGAATGGCACGCAGATAAAAGCACGAGTGGCCCATCGGAAGAGGGCAGGAAGCGGTCACGTTATCAAATGACACACTCCGCTTCCGCAACAACGTTCGTATTTCCTTCCGTCCACGCGCCAAGTCCCTCCGTCCTCCTCTGAATGTTCTCGCCGAGTTCCGTGCATTTTGTGGCTAAAGTAGGACAGGGAATGAGGAAAAAACGACCTATAAACGGGAAAATATCCATGTCAGCGGGGGGTGGGGGTAAACATTATTGGTGTGCGGTCATACTGCTGCGGCCCAACGAGCGAGGGCGTCTGTTCGCTTTTCACCGTGGAACTTTTTTTTGGACTGCTTTTAGTGTAGAGCTGCTCATAATAATCCATTTAGGAAAACATACACCGCCCACCCACCCACTTAAAACGGTCATTTGTCTAGGAAGACTGGAAGGACGTAACGGGATAAACGCTCTGCGGCGTGTCAATCACGTCCCGGGAGGGGGTGGGGCTTCCTTGGGTACCGCCGACGGCTCTGTCAGAACGAAAGGCGGAGGCGGGGGAACGTCACCCCCGTCCGCGCAACATCCTGCCCACTTTCCCACGCCGGCAAATGGTCAGGAGCGCCGTTTGGGGCGCTTGACCTCCGCTAAATCAGCGCGACTGTCGCCGCGTTTAAATATTTGGAATTGCGAGTGAACGCGACGGCGAGGCCAAAGGTTCGCGGGAAGGAGATTTAAATAAAAAAAATATCAGTGCAAGATGTTGCTGTGTTGATTTTTTTTTCTGGATGAAATAGTAGCAGCCAAATATTCCGGAATAGCTGGTACCCTGTGAATTAGCCACCTCTCAATGCGTAACGGCGTGCCATCCCGCTCACGCCCTCACCTCTATCTTTAAATAAATCTTTCTCCAACAGTGTCACGGCGACGCCCGGGGCCACCGGCGGCCTACAATCGCAAAAACACGCCGACGCGTTCGTAGAATGGGGAAGCGGAAGAAGGAAAAGAGCATTGATTGGCCACATTTGCCGCCACCGACGAGACGGCAGAGGCTTAACGACTCCCCGGCCGCTTCCCGCAATGGCGTTAGCCGTTAGCGAACGGCACGCACAATCTAATATGGCCACAGTAATGGCTTTAAGGGGCGGTGGGCAGGAAGGCCAGGCTTCCTAATGGACTCCAAAAGGACAAAGTCTCACTCACCATGTTGGCGCCGCCCGTCCAGTAGAGGAAGAAACCATCCGGGTCCACTTTCAGGGTCACCAGGGTGGGCGAGGCGCCGCTGGGCTCCTGCGGTGGCACAACAAGGACAACAAAAAATGTCATTTTGGCGGCTAATCGGTCTTTTCACACGCCTGGCTTTGGCATGGCGTATTGGCGGATGGCGGAAAACACCTGGGGAAAACGCCCGGGGAACACGCCCGCACATGCCTGCGCTAATTACGGCCGTTTGGCAAAATCTGCCCATGGACGGAATTCACGGCGAGGCCAAGGATGGGCTTGGGCTGACTCATTTAAAAAGATCGGTCGCCCTGGAGTTCATGTAGAAATGACGTTTGGTAGAACGGACGTTTGGTGGAACGGACGTTTGGCGGAACGGACGTTTGGTAGAACGGACGTTTGGTCGCCGGGTTCGCTCGCTGTCAAATTATGACAGAGAGTTTACTGTTGATATTTTGGCATTAGATATTTAGATATTAAACTCTCTCTATATCTCTCATGATTATAATTTTGAGAGCTGGTTTCAACAGTAACAACCCGGCGACCAACCGTCCCCTCGACCAAACGTCCAGTCGACCAAACGTCCGGTCGACCAAACGTCCGGTCGACCAAACGTCCGCTCGACCAAACGTCCGCTCGACCAAACGTCCGCTCGACCAAACATCCGGTCGACCAAACGTCCGGTCAACCAAAAGTCCGCTCTACCAAACGTCCGGTCGACCAAACGTCCGTTCTACCAAACGTCCGGTCTACCAAACGTCCGTTCCGCCAAACGTCCGGGGACCAATCGTCTTTCGACGAAACGTCCGAGTACCAGAAATGATAGCATTATGGTTTGCACTAAATTGATGGTAAAGTGACTGGGAGGTCAACATAAAAAATAAATTAAAAAAAACAACGACTCTTAATTGATCCGCTGTCAACTGCCAGCAACGGGTTAACATCTCGCCGAGCTCCATTTTGAAAAGTCTGTCATCTTGTCGGCGGCGCGGCGCTCTAATTTTGGCCCCAACCGTTTCCTGTCAGCGCAGATAAGAATAAAAGAGATGGCCAAAGTTCCCTCCGAGCAGATGGCAATTTAAGCCATGTGGACACATTTCATCCGACGAGAACGGCGAGCACAAAAAGACGGTGAAGCGAAGCGCCGCCCCCGGAGGAACGCCGTCCGCGGGCTCATGTGACGGCCAACAACGTGTCGCTTGTTGCTTTGGAGCGAAGCGGAGGCGCCGTTTGCTCGCCCTCTTTTGACTGGAACGTGAGCCTAAAGAGCTAAGTGGACTTGACGGCGTTCCCCGCCGCGCTTATTATTTCCAAGGAACTATTATTGCGCCCACTCCCTAATTAGCACGGCGTGACGAGAAGGCGTCCACGTGCACGCTCCGCGTCGGCCTGCGTGTTTTTCTCCAGGATTCAAAGTCGGGCTTCGCGCTTCAAAACAACACCAATAATCATTTTGGGGGCTTGGTTTCAAATGGGAAAGGTCAGCTGTCAAAGGTCAGCTGTCGCCCCGCACCCTCTAGGGCGCCAGCCCCGACCTTCTGACCTGATTGGACAAACTCCCAATCTGCTAATGCTTAGCCTCGGCGTGGAGACATTTGACAAGTGGTCGCGGTTGACCTTTGGCGGCGTGTCGCGCCGTGTTTCTCGCCCTCCCGTCACCTCATCGGCGGCGTTTGGCGACGTGGCGTCAAAACTCCCCGGGCTCTACTCGACCGGCGAAGCGTGCTGCGGCGGCGCTCGTATCGGAACGGTGGTCAAATATGGTGTGGTTGATCTGAGTTCACAATGAAGATCCGGCTTGAAGGACCAAAATGATAGGTTTATTAATAGATATACTTTAATAAAAGGAGAGACATCGTAGATATAATCTAGCGATAACTTGCTAGTGAGAATGCTCCAGTGGCGAGGACGAGCCAGGACTGATTCTCACTTGCAAGTTATCGCTAGATTATGTCTACGATGTCTCTCCTTTTATTAAAGTATATCTATTAATAAACCTATCAGATCGGCATGAGGAAAGAGGCCATCGTGCGAAATTTGATGGGAATTAATTCAAGTGTGACGCGGCCTGGGAAGTCCGGGGCCCGGTTGGAACGCAATTTAGCATTTGAAATGATGCTAACCGGTTTGACGACACCAGGAAGTCGGTCTGCAAAGCAAAAGAAATAATCATCAACAATATCACGTGAGGACAATCGTGTCCCAGTGTGCTTAAAGTCGGTCAGCGGTTGCGCTTTGACAGGGCCAACCCCTTCCAAAGTCCCCGTGACAACGAACTTTGGCCGTCGCCATAGCAACCCCTTCCCACTTTGGCCACCGCTGTATTTAAACATCCGCAGCCCGCTTTGCCCGCTCGCCAACGCCGGCCGTCCGAGGCCGTGGCGGCTAAAAATAAAGGCAATTTCACCCGCCGCGTTTTCCGGTCCTACGCGACGACGACGGGACGTCGGCGCCCGCGGCCGGGCCGCGGCCTCCGGGTTAATCATTGATCCCGCCGAACGACCCCGACGCGCATTACGGCCTCGTACCCGCCTGGCCAAACGACATTAGGGACAACCCGTAGAAGAAGCCAAATAATGCTAACGTTCCAAAACGTAATGACTTTACAATGGCGAGAGCGAGTTGACAATCGAAGCTACTCAGAGGCTAATTCCATTTTTTTTCCTGGCTCAATCTAGTATTTGGATTTGGAGGGTCAATGGCGACCATTCAGAAGCTGAGCGAGCGTGGGCTAACTCCTTGACGTCGAGGGCGGGCGGCGAATGATATATCTGGGTCTCAGTGGCGGGCCATCAGGGCCTTCAAGGCCTTCTCTGCTAGCCTAAGAAATATCTGAATCATATATTATATTTTGTCCATCAATACTTAATTAAATAATTCCAAATTGTCTGTTAGCTTCCGTGTCGCAGCTGTAGCTGCAGTAGAGGTTTATAGCCATAAAATAGTTTTAGAGGCTTGGATTGATTCGTTGAAGGCACTACGAGAAAATGCACGGACCGCCACTGCTGGGTCTTGTTCGGAACCGGTCCGGGTTCATTCTCAGTTGGAGGACCGGCGCCGGCGACCGTTGATCGAGCGAGTTCTGGGAAGAACGGGAACGGGCTCACTCCGTTTATGTCATTGGGAGTGTTGAGCTGCCCTACATTGGAGCGCGTTCTCTCAGTGAAAAGTAAAAACAGCCAATGGGAGTGGAGGGTGTGCGGGGGTGAAAATGAAAACGAGCCCGAGGAGAACCGGCTTGGCGAGAATGGAACAGAAACATTGGAGCAGGCGAACGCGTACCAAGGCAGGGCAACTTTAGGGGAGTTATTCCGGATTAAATACAAAGATTCACACACACCTGCGCCCAATACACAAGCGGTTAGGGGGGGGGGGGGGGCAAAGTTGTCGAGTCCCGATCAGACTCCGTCTGTGTCAAGCGAAAGCAAACGCACGAGACGTCAAAGTTACCTCATCCCATTTGATGAATTTGCCCCCCTTCTTGAGCGCCTCGTGGACGCACACGGGTTTGAGTTGCAGCGCGTGGACTCCCGGTTTGGCCCCGGCCATGGCGAAAGGTGGGTGACGGCGAGGGGGGGGACTCTGCCCAGGTGCCGACGCCTTCAATGCGGCGAATATCCTCGACGCTTCTTGTCTGACTGGAGGGAGGACTGGCTGGCTTCCTCCGCCTTTGACCCAGTGACTTCTCTCTTCCGGGGAGCGCGCTTCGGAGGCGGAGGCGGGGACGCGCGTGCTGCCAAGTCTTCCCCTCACTTCCTTTTTCTTCCAGGCGCAAGTCAAAGGCAATCGGAGACACTTTGAACAGGCAACATGACGAGCGCGTAGTAGTCGATCGGGGACGAACGTCGTGCTCGAGACTCTGGCTCACTCGGGGGCGCGTCCACGCCTGGCGCCTGGCGGAGGCGGAGGCGCGCACGCGGGGAGTAAAAATTGATGACAGGCCAGGCTAGGGGGGGGGGGGGGGGGGGGGTGATCGAGACGCTCTTCCTTTATTCTTGCAGGATCCTTTAATCGGGCGCTTGAGCCCTTTCTTTCCGTCGTCCCATCTGCTCGAACCCTTCACTCCCTCCCCAACTTTCTCAGCTTCCTCCCTCCCTCTGTCTATCCTCCTCCTCCTCCTCCTCCTCCTCCTCCTCCTCCTCCTCTCCACATGTTTTCTGTGGCGCTGAAGGAAAAAAAATAGAAGAGTCGAAAGAAGGGCAACGTCAGACTCCAGCGGAGGGAGTTGGAGAAGTTTTACTTTTTAAAAAAGAGGGGTTTTTTCTTCTTCACATCCTCCATGTGGCTTCTCAAGTATCTCCGGGTTTATTTTTTATATTAAAGTTAGGCAAATAGAGCTCCCCCCCTTTTTTTACATGGTGTCATAAAAGACCAAATGGAGTTTTCGGAACAAAAAGTACATTCCAACTCTAGAAAGTGAAGATGAGTAGTTTTTAATGAGCAGCCGTTGGGATTCATCGCACGCTATTTTGCTTTTAGTCGACTCATCTGCCTTTATATCGCACTTTTGTGACTCATGGCAGTACATTTCAGCCTTAAAAGGGCTAAAAAAACGAGTGTTATGTAACTTTTTCCAAAGCAAAATATATTTCCAAAGGTAATCAATCCGTTCCTTTCAGCGAGGACTATAAAAAATCAGGCATTTGCTGGTGAAAATTAAAACTTTCCTTCAAATGTGCAAAATTGCGAGCGATATAACCTTTCATTTTGGGGTTTTTATGTCGAACACATGCAGGCCATCCCCGTTGAAATCCTGCTGCCGAGCAACATTACAACATGAACTTCACATAAAACACACACACAAACACACACACACACACACACACACACACACACACACACACACACACACACACACACGCACACACACTTTTTTTTCTTTCTCCCCAACTAGGAATGTCAGCTATGCCACAGCCTGCTGACTTACTGACGTGGAGTTTATTTTTTTTTGGAAGATGAGACGTATCCCGATAAATAAAGCTATGTACATGTCAAATATATTTATTCTATTTCGTCCTTTAAAAGTAAAAAAAGGATCACGTGTAATTGATAAAATATCCAAAATTAACAATCCGTTATTAGTGTATTACATCCCAGTTTAAACCAAAACCAGGCCTTATTTTGTCAAAAGCATTTCGAACAGGCATTTAAGAGAACTAAATCACATTTCCATAGAGAGACTGCCATCTATCGGATTTGGTCGATATTGCAACAACCGAGTAGCGTTTTTTTCTTTTTTTTTTAAATCACTCATACAACATTAAAAAAAAATTGAAGGATTCAATTGAATCAAGTTTCAGTCATTCAATGTATTTTAAAACAAGATTCATCTCTTATTTGAATTGGGTAACCCAAAAAACTCATTTAAAATTGAATAATCCAATTAAAATTGGTTAATTAAATTTAAATAAGACACGAATCTGGTTTAAAAAGACATAAAAGTGCTGAGAATTGATTCAAATGAGCCCTTTAAATTTTGGGGGATGTTGCAAATGTGATGAAGAAAAAAACGCTCCTTGGTTGTTGCAATACCAAAAGTGTCCACAGGAAGGCAGTCTCCCTGTGTAAATGCCATTCTTCATTAGAAGAGACGTAGGGAGACTGCTCTCTGGCGGACACAATAGACATTGCATAAACGGGAGCGTCTTTTTTCTTTCTTAATCAACGTTCAAACATGTTTAAAAAATTAAAGGGCTCATTAGAATCAAGTTTCAGAAATGTTATGTATTGTGTTGTTATGTTATTATTGTATTACATAGAACCATCACAAATCCTTTTTTTTTTTCAACCGTCTGCGTTTTGGAACAGGCACTTAAGAGAGAAAAATCACATTTCCATAGAGAGACTGCCATCTATCGGATTTGGTCGGTATTGCAACAACCGAGTAGTGTTTTTTCCTTTTTTAATCACACACAAAAGCACCCCAAAAATATGGAGAACTCATTTGTATCAAGTTTGAGCAATTTTGTGTATTTTTGAACAAGATTCATGTCTTTTTTAAATTTAGCAACCAAAATAAACTCATTTAAAACTGAATAATCAAATTAAAATTGAGTTAATTTTGGTCACTCAATTTAAATAAGATATGAATTTTGTTTAAAAATACATCAAATTGCAGAAAATTGATTCAAATCAGCCTTTTAAATTTTGGGGGAGGTTAAATATGTGATTAAGAAAAAAAAACTCATCTGTTGTTGCAATATCAAAAGCGTCCATTAGAGGACACTCGTCATAAGAGACATAGGGGAACTGCCCTCTAGCGAAAACAATTGGTATTACAAAAACAGTGAGCTTTTTTTTCTTAGTCACACATACAAATATTTTAAAAATTTAAAGGCCTCAATTGAATCAAGTTTCAGCAATTTTATGTATCTCCAACCAAGATTCGTGTCTTATTTAATAGATTAATCAAAATCAACTAATTTTAATTGAAGCTACATGTAAAGTAAAGTGTGCCTTTTAAAAATAAAAAACTGCAATTGATATAATTATCAAAAATTAACATTCAGTGTATTACATCGCCGTTAGAACCATCACAAATCCTTATTTTGTCATTGTGTTTGTTTGTATGTGTGATTACGAAAGAAAAAAAAAAGCCTCGGTTTCCGCAATACCGACCAAATCCGATAGATGGCAGTCTCTCTATGGAAATTGAATTTTGCTCCCTTAAGTGCCCGTTCCAAAACGCTGACAGTTGACCAAACAATGACTGGTGATGGTTCTAACGGCAATGTAACACACTAATTTAAATAAGACATGAATGCTGTTTAAAAACACATAACATTGCTGAAAATGTGATTAAAGAAAGGAAAGAAAAAAAAACACAGCTCGGCTTTTGCGATATCAACAATGTCCGCTAGAGGGCAGTCTCTCTACGTAATTGCCATTTAGTTCTCTTAAGTGTGAAGCACTGACGCTTGAATAAACAAGTTTTTTTTTCCAAGATTTTCCCAGTTTCCAGGAAAAGTGGGTCAATCCCAGTAGTAGACCTCCCTGACTACTCACATACTCATAATGATGCAATTTCACAGATTAATTTTGGGGAAAATTGGAATGAAATTTGCTACATGCATACTTTGCAGCAAATTTCAAATTTTCTCCAATTGTAATCTGTGAAATGGCATCATTTTGAGTATGTGAGTAGACAGGGAGGTCGATAGGGCGTGGCCACCGGTGTAAATATTGACTCCCGATGCACACGTAATGGTGTTTACCTGAGCTTTAAACCAGGAGTGGATTTCACGCATCAACTTTCCATCATTCCAATCTTTTTTTTCCCCCTTTCTTTCTTTCTTTTAAGCGCTCACGTACGCGCACGGTCAATGTTCGTCAAACATTGACCGTGCGCGTCCCCGATTTGTCCTCCGGCTTGAGCGACTAAAGCGGTTAAATGCCGCTTCCACTCAAGTGGATGTAATAATTTACCCGAGCGAGTGGACCGTTGAGGGAGGCTTATTTCCTCCCCCTTTGGCGCTCCTCCGAGACGCGCGTGTGCCGCAATTAAGGGTAACATCATTAACGACAACGAAGCCTGGAGAAAAACAAACACGTCGGGCAGGCGTACACAGAGCCATCGACAGGACTATGGCAGAAATACGACAGGATAGGCTCGACTTTCAGCATTAGCTTTGATGGCGATAGAAAAGAAGGAAGAAAGAAAGGAGGATGGATATTGTGAACAGTTAAGAATGATTTTTGGGGAGTAAAATATGGCTATATTCCTAAATAATATTTTAATTGTGGGCCCGGTTCTGATATCTGAAAAGCTCCAGTGTTTGTATTTAATCATTAAATGCTGCTAGGAAGTGGATTTTACCCGTTGAAGGCGCTACGAGAAAATGCACGCACCGCCACTGGGATCGACGGTAGGTAATATTGGCGTGCGTGCAAATTTAGCGGACACAAAACTACATTTCAAGCGACAATGGTAATATTTTATAGTTGAGAGCATCATATGTGATAAGACAGCCATGATATTAAGGCACTTGTAACTATTGTGACATCCATCACGAACGAGTACACGACTACGACAGTGTATTTTAGGAGGACTTACTTGGGCGTGTCCCCGAGTCTTTGTAAACAGACCCAAGCGGGTCATTCCTCCCCCTCTACGGCCTGAGTCCGTGACGCCCCGGTCCGTCCCCGGGTCATTCATCCTCCTCCTCCCCGGCCGTGGCGGCCTCCAAGGCGGCCAGGGCCTCGGCCACCATGGATTCCGTGACGCTCGCCGCTTCCTTGAACGGTCCTTCGTCCTCGTCCTCGCTCTTGGTGACGCCGATGCCGCTCTCCACGGTGGACGCGTCGGCCGCCTCGGAGCCGCGCTCGTCTCCGGTGTCGGCCGACCACGAGCTGCCGGTGCCGGTCCCGGCGTCCGCCGACGACGACGAGACGCTCTCCTCGTCCCCGCTGCGGAACTCGGGCGTGCCCCCCACGCCTTCGTCCGCCGACACGTCGTCGGCCGCGGCCCGCGGCCTCGGGTCGCCGCGGGCCTCCGAGGCCGGGTAGGTGGGCACACGGCCCAGCCGCCCGTCCCGCACCACCCACCGCGGCCCCAGGGGGTCCGCCCGGATGACGTAGATTCCGTCCTCCGCCGGGGGCGCGCTGGCCCGCCGGTGCACGGACGGCCCGCGGTTGGGCCGGTGGCGGTCCGACTCCGGGCCGAGGCTGAGGCTACTGTCGCCGGAGATGCTGTAAGCCAGGTTGCGGAAGCCCTCCTTCTCCTCCTTCGGCGAGCGTCCCCCGAGGACCCCGCCGGCCAGCTCGTGGGTCCGGTAGACCGAGTCCCTTTTCCCAACGTCGTCCTCCTCGGAGATGTAGCTGGGGAAAAAACAGAAGTGGTTACGCGGCCCGGCGCCCAGCGTGTCCCTTTCTCGGCGGCGGAGGCGTGGCTTTGGAACAGACGCCGCTTTTTCACACTGACGGGGGATAAAAATAAGTGAGTCTTCTCACCTTTTCACCATCCGGCAACACCGACACCCCATTTGGCCAGCGGAGAGACGGCGCCGCGGAGGAACCGACGTCGGTCAATCTGCACGGTGAAGGGAACGCGGTTAAATGTAAATGTACGACATCCACAAACGATTGGATCATGTGAAAGTGTCCGATGTGGGAAGAATTTAGCGCTAGCTCATTTACTAGGACATCTAAATGATAGGTTAAGCATGCATTTATCTATCCGTAGTAGTCTGGCTAACCACGATGACCTCGGCAGGTTAGCGTTTACAACATTGAAACTAAAAGCGTTTGAAGTGGAGCGCCGCGCTGTGGATTTCTTTGCAAGGCAAAACCTGTTGCTCTGTAGTAAACAAACACGGAGCGGCCAGCAGATGCTAAAATGTCATTTGCCAGCCTCGGGGGTGACGGTATTGCTGTGGGTGTGGCCTTGGAAAAGTGGGCAAACTGGTCTGACCTCCGTCTCACTTTGTCGTCCCCTCACAGATAACCAACCGTTCCAGGTGCAACTTTGACCAGTGACTGACAGACCTTCAATCGTGGGACCGACGTGTCAATAACAGACGCACCCGTTATGTTTATTGGAAATGTTATAATGACGGATGGCCATTCCTGCCATGGGTTAGCATTAAGTGTGGACACTAAGCTATTGCATTGAATAAAGAAAGTGCAATGGTCACATGACATCCATCATGTGGGAAGCGCCAATGTTTTTAAATAAAATAATGTTGTCTTCACAAATGGACGCCCGCAGCGTGATGAAAACAGCTCGATTAGCTTGTGGATGGCAACTCGCGCAAACAGAGGCGCCGTTTTCTTTACTCCCACAGGCCTTGACCCCCCCAGCTCTGAGTGTACTGGGAAAAAAGTACACGCCATTTAATAACTGTTATTACGAAACCAAGCCTGCATTTTCGCTCGAGGACTTGCTATAAAATACTTTGCTCCACTCTGTTTTCTATATTACCAGTCGTAGACTCGTTATTTTTCAAAATAAAATCTATTTGGGGGCGAATTTGACTAGATCATTGGCCATTCATCAGTTTTTGCTTTTTTAATGCTGTTGATTTACGTCTATAGAATGACATAAATGTTTATTTTGAATGATTTACCGTTGTGTGTCCCTCACCCGCCATGAGCAAACACTTTAGGCTTCCAGTCCGTTTGGTCAAAAAAAAGGCGGCGTTGAGTCAAACGAGGTCCGCCATCTTTCAGGTTGGAATGTTGACATGTGTTACATGTGCAAATAGAGCTCAAGGCTGCACTTGCCAGGTAATGAACAACCCCCTTCCCCCCCAATCCATCAATGACGAGATCCCTTCACTTATTAACTAACTCATGGCAGATGTAATACCAATGTCATGGCAATATTATTGAAGGTGCTTGTTCTTGGAGTAGTTGGATGAATGTAAAAAAAAGCACAGAATAGAGAAAAACTGAAGAAAAAAATCAGTTCATTTCTGCAACAGGTGTATTAACATTAAAAAAAAATGTAGTGGTGCATTCTTTCTATATGTGATGAATTCATTTACACATTTTGATCGTCAGTGGACACGTTTTTGGAAAGAAAAAGCCCACACACAATAATATTAGTTTGATAATACACTAGTTTTAGGCTTTAGAGTTGGACTTACCTGGTGCGCTACGAGGTGTGGCACTTTACCCTAGGTATCCCAAAACCGCTTATCATTTAGTTTCTTGGCGCTCCTTGGGTTTCTTTTAAAAACATCTCAACTTTGAAGGAAGGGGACCTCAGTTTCTTGGCTGAAGTAGTCGGGGTCGCCCCAAGATCGCAGGATCTTCTGTCCCATATCTCCAATCCGGACTCCAGACTGCGGATGATTGTGAAGACTCACGAGTCGAGCAGATGACTGTCAAGTTAGACTTTAGGGATGCCCGCGCGTTTCCTGTTAACAAAATAAAACGGCCAAACCCACTAAGCAAACAAACGATTGAAAACGGGATGAACTCAAAATTGAACGAGGAGACACCAGAAGTAAAGTGATTTTAAAAAAAGTGCTGAGTTAAGAAATCATTTAAAATGTCATAATCCTGCACCGGATTTACGTCATATTGTCATGTAACAGCGTAACTATGTCAACTTTCCATAGTCAAAATTAGGTTTGAGTATAGTATTGACTGTTCCTTCAAGAAAAATAATTTAAAAAAAGAATTAAACATTGAAAAATAGCATTTTTACTGTTTTCCCTTAAAAGCATTGGCTCAGATATTGGCTCTGTATTCGAAAATATATAAATATTAGCTATCTATGATGTGAAAACGAGTATTCACACTTTTTTTAGGTCATCAGTGTCGCTGAAAGATGAATCGACTATCGAAATAACTGCCAATTTGTTAGATAATCGACCATCACTAGAAATTGGCCCGTGACAAAGAATGTGACAACATGTTCGTCTTTTTCGCAGCCTGACAGTGACATCATTGACAAATAACATGCCCGAAGACAAGTGAAAAACCGGTTCCCACTGTTTACAGACGCATTCGGCTAGGGTTGTCTCCAAAGAAAACTGATCTTATCTTATCCAATTTCTTCACTTATCTCATTCACATTTTTGGACACAAATGGGCCGAAATTTAGGTCCAAATCTGCTCAATTGGGCTTAAATATAAGACGAGATAGCTTGTCATCCTCGTTGGAACTCAAAATGAAAAGAGAAACGCTGTCAGAATTGCTGTGCGTATTATAAACGTATAGAGAAATCCTAAATAATAAAGATAATAACCGTGGTTTATTCGCGTTATGTATGCACTGTAGCTTTAAGGCAGCGGGTGTCCAGTAGCCAATCAGCGTGGCGCTAGCGTCTTACCGGAAAAAAGTGTGGGAAAATTAATTGAATGCACCTTGACCCAGACGACACAATGTTTCTTGTATTTGACAAGGATTCGGTAAGTTTTTGATACATATTCGACGATTAAAATGACGCTGCTAATGATTATAATTATAAAACTGCCAGTTTAGCCGAGAAAATAACTTTTTGTGGTGACTTTTATAGATACGAGACGTTTTTGGGCAAGGAGGGCCGCATGGAATCCAGCGACACATTGCTAAAAGGTAGGACCTCACTTTGAATAACTTTTACGTTTGAATGAAAAGTTTAGATGAATGAAATGTTTTTAAAGTTATCTAAATTTCATGTAGTATTTCATTGTTTGAAAAACTTTAACGAGGTGGTGCACGTCTACAGTTGTATCTCGCTTTGGACGAAGGAAAATAATGGTATGGTCCGTTTTAAATCCCCGTGCGCCATTTTGTATAACATTTATAAAGAATTCATTTTCCAATACGTCCATATTTATAATTATTTGATTGAAAATAATGCTGAAGAATAAAATCTATTACTATATTTCTGCCCAGGAGGGAAACATGAACAGAGTTGCTTTTAAAATGAACACTCTTTTTACGTAAACCACTTATAACGTTGATTATAGTTACTCGGTAGTATACTGAATTTAAGTAGATAGATGAATAACCTTACTACTGTTGAAACTCCTTTTAATGTTACTACACAAATTTAGTATGGTAAGGTTATTATAACAATTTCAACCATGACAATGGCACAGCTAATGAGTGACTATTTACAGATATGAAACGTTTTGGGGAAAAAAGGGCCACCTGAATGACGTGACAAAACGTTTTGGGAAAGGAGGACCACCTGAATGACGTGACAGATGGTTTAAGGTAGGACTCACCTTTAATAACGTTTATGTTTTAAAGAAAATCATACATGAGGAGAATGTTCTCAAAGTTATCTAAAGCTGCATCTGTGTTTTGCATTGATTAAGTATGTCATAGCTTGAGAAACTTTAACAAGGTTCTATCTGGCTTTGGACAAAAGAAAATAATTGTATGGGCTATTTTAAATATCACCATGTGCTATTAATTAGTTGTTTGAAAATAAAGCCAAAAAAGAAAAGCTAATACTAATTTGTATGCCCACAAATGAGAGATGAACCACAGTTACTTTGGAAATGAAGTGTTTGCATAAACCACTTATAACTTTGATGTATTACACCGCACTATGCTGAATTTGAGTAGTTAGATCAATCGTTTTACTATGGTTAAAATGGTTTTAATTTTATTTGATGAATGAACTCATTTGCTGCCATTGGTGGAGTTAGACGGCCAGTCAATTTGAACTGAGAGAGCTAGTTGCTTGCTCTTCCCAGTTCAAACGGAGTGGACGTCTATCGGTGTCAAAGGCAAACAGTTGTAGAAGGGTGTTTTGCAAAAAAAATTGAATTCTGTGTAAAATAAAAACCATACAGGTTAAATGTCTCATTCTGTTGTGTGTTCACCACCATCATTTTTTCATGAACTGTGTTTTAATGTTACAACTTGGGTTTGCGTCGTGGCTTATTACGTTTCTATTGTACACCATATATTTAAAAAGCAGCGACATTAGACAAGAACCACGGTAAGTTCATGTTTTAGCGACATTGGACAAGAACCACGGTAAGTTCATGTTTTAGCGACATTAGACATTAGACAAGAACCACGGTAAGTTAATTTTTTAGCGACATTAGACAAGAACCACGGTAAGTTCATGTTTTAGGGTCCAGTTTTTCAATTTTTAAATTCCATATGTCTCAATTTCCTGCAGTTTTGATGGGTTATTTTCCATTAGCGATTGGAGCTACCTAAGGTTAACCTGTGTAGTCTTTGACGGCTTTATCTGTGATGGCCAGGGGCTGCTGGGTGGGGTGGGGGGGCTTTCGGGGGTCTTGTTTTGTGGAGCGAATGAACCAGTGAGTCCGAGGCTTCCCCGTTGCTACATGGCACGGACAAAAGAAGGCTCCGAGCTGACAGAGTAAATACCTTGCGACAATGACAAGGCTATTTCTGATCCCAGCACCGTCGGAGGTGCTTTCGCACCGTAGTTGGGAAAACAAAGCCCCCACAGACGTGATCTCACCGCCGTGCGAACGAAGGGCGTGGCCGAGCCGGTGGATCCCGCGTTGCCGTGGAGACCAGTGCGCTCACGCAGATGGGCTCCCGGCGACACCGCAGGGAAATTAAAACGGCAGCTCGGAGCCCCGAGGCGTTTCATTGGCCCGTCGTTCTGGATTTGTCAGCGAGCGAACCGCACGCATCACCTTAATTCTAACGACAACGTCAGCCGGCGGCGGGCAAGGATCGGCCACGCTTGTCCCCTGTTTGTCGTCAAACGGAGACGTGCAATTAGCGGCCCATCGCATGCTTTTACAAGCCGTGTAAATATAGAGCCGGCGTAGGCAGGTTTATGGGCATGTATCAGCGTGGGTAATTAATGCACGAGTAGTATAAGTGAACCGCAATTGTTTAGAACGTGAAGAACTAGCGTCCACATTCATGGTCATGTAGGCACCAGACGTCCCTTTTTTTAGAAAGAATTGTTTTTGATAAATTAACTTGGATGTCTAAAACATTTTGACAGGGTGAGCTGTGAGTTTAAGATCGTGCAAGTTTCTGAGATGAGAGTTTATTCATCCAAAGTCATCCAGATGTAGCAACCGCGAGGAGCCATTTTATTTCTTTGAAATGTTTCATACAAACAATGCATACACACTAGTTTTATATTGCTTCGGACATACTTTTTTTTCTGCTTGAGTTCCAGTTAACAACCCGTAACAAAGTACAACATTTATGAAAATATAAATCTCTAAACAGGTAATCAATCCTGACAATACAAAGAAATACCATAGAAACATTCATCACCAGTATGTCAACTCTAAGTTGCAAACCTAAAAGTTATTAAAATTCATTCAAGTTTCTTTAACATACAATTAATACAATTTACTGGCGTCTTTAGGGCCACATTCAAATATACGCTTAAATTGGCATTCCAATATATGAGGACTTATTTTTTTCTTCTCTACTTTAAACACACACTTTCTTATTCATAAACAAAATCACAGTTCAACACTAAAACAATTTGGCAACAATATAATTACATTACGAGCCTCGTTAAACAAAATAAATCCAACCACCACTTTGGTAAATACGTATATTATGGTAATATTTTTTGAATATCCTCAAAGGAAACATTTTAAAGCTTAATGATGCTACCTTGTTAACTCTTTCAAAGCCATTGCCGATGATACACTATTTCCAATCATGTGGCGCTTTAAATTTTTGGGGATTCAAATCCTGATCGAAATACAAACATCTGAAGAAGGGTGGTTCATCTCGATATATAATCTAATCGGTGCAAATTAAAACATAACATAAACAATTTAAGGGACCACGCACCAACAAACTTTGCTACTGTTAGCTTTAACTTTAATCGATGAACCTCAGCTGCCATTGACGACGACAGACATCCGATATCTTTGGCTGTCCGTCGCCGGCAACGGCACTGGAACGGGATCATTAAATGCCGGCCCCAATGAAAATTAATTTTATCTCCATCGCGGTCAATGGCAATGAATGAGTTAATGCTTTGTTGCACTGTTCTCACAAACCACCGTTAAAGTGCTTCCACCTTGTGTCTAAAATGCAAAATCTACAGTACAAGCACACGGCCAAATTGTTTTAGTGACACGACGGACGGCTAATTAGTCTGTCCTTTTCTATATCAACACTTGAATTCCACTAGACCCAAAGCAAGTACATTAATTAAGGCGTGACTGTGTATGGTGCTATGCTACACTGTGGCGTTCCTCTTTAAAACACACAGTTGACACGTGAACGCAACTGCGAATTGGCACTCACGTTCCATGAAATTTCTACTAATAGCAAGTCGGCTTGCCATTTGTGTGTTTACAAATTCCCTGCATTGTGGTAAATCTTGTAGTCTGCACGTAAAGGACGTCTAGATATTCCAGGCACTCACTTTGATTGCATTAAGCACAACGTAACGTTTTAAAGTGTTGCACAAATTGCAGCAGCCAGACCGAGAATGTCCGTTTGTTTTTGTAAATATCGGCAAAAAAAAGAAAGCAACGCGGGAAATAAAGGTACCGTTTTAGGTACAGCAAGGGTGTCAAACTCTTACTTCAAATCATTTTGTAACTTGCAGGCTGCCATTGGCGGCAATATACTTCCATTCCATTTGAACAGGGAGATCATTGACATTGTTAATGTATTTATTTATTTTCATAGCTTTAAAAAAAACGAGGGGGGCCAACAATATTCTCCGATTTTCTAGTACTCAGTATTTCGTCAAGAACTACAAAAGGACGTAGCCGCGAGTTTGACGCCCGTGATGTACACAATGCAAACGTTAACGATAGAAATGGCTTTGACAATTTTCAGTCACAAATCCACGCAAGTTGTTCTTCAAACGCTAAAGGACACGTACTGGTAGGAGATTGAAGAATTTGTTTCCGTCTTGCGTTATTGAGTCCTAGCGTCCCAATGAGAAAGCACAACTAAAAGAGTACAACTAGATGCGAACGATAGTCAGACGCCTGACATTTGCAGCTGAATCACGTGGCTGTAAACAAGAGTCAACTACAGTACAAGCCCCCCAGAGACGGGACCCCTTGTCACGCGTCTCCACCCTGCCTTTGTTCACTGCAGCAGCTCCGATTTTTTCGTCGGAGTGGTAGACTCTCCTTCGCCGGAGTCGGACACGTTGATCGGACTGTCCCTGGAGAAAACCTCGGTCGATTCCCTCCAAACGCAGTCAGCGACAGTCTTGAAGGAATGATTGGCGCACTTGGGACGGATCTTCTGGGAAGCATTGTTGACGATCTGCCGGCTGTTGGACGTGGCGATTTTGATCTTGAGGGCGGCGTCCACGCGGTCCACCACGGTGTACGTTCCGATGCTGCCGTCCTCGAAGCCGACGATGATGTTCAGAGCTCTCTGCGAGAGCGCCAGGAATGTGGGGGTCTTGTACAAGGAGCACGTCCCGATACTCTTGCCGTCGGCGAGTCGCATGACGATCAGGTTGGACACCACGCCGGCTTCGTCATCCTCGTCGCAGCTCCGGAAGCAGACGTATACCAGGTAGCGGCCGTCCCGCGATAATTTCTGACGCCAGATTATACCGGCGGCGTGGACCAGCCTGAGCTTTCCGCTGTGAAGATCCAACACGTTGATATTCTCGTCGCCTTTGGACACGATTCCTTGCTTGCCGTTGGGCGAGATCTGAAAGTCCTCCAGATTTTTGAGGAAGTTGGCCGGCAACTGGACGCGCCTACAAACGGCCTCGTCGGCCACGCTCCAGATGAAGACCGTCTCCGTGGACGTGATGAAGACCACGCAGTCGGGGCAGTCCGGAATGAGTTTGAAGTTGACGATGGCCACGCCGTCGTCGCACACAAACTTCTTGGAGACGCTGCCTGACCACAAGCTAACGGCCAGCAGCTTGTTCTTGGAGGTGCCTACGAGGAACGTGTTGGCCGTGGTGACCAGGGCGTTCTGGAGCGTGACCAAGATGTTGCAAACTTTGTGCCCCGTCGCTAGTCTCCAAACTCTGGAGGCGTTTTGCTCGCAGAGAGAAACAACAAATTGATCGTTGTGGGTGATTAGGAGCTGGGCTATTCTCTGTCCGTTGATGCGAAAAATGTTCTCCCCGGAGACGGTTTGCCAGATGTACTGACTGCACTTGTCGTCCGAAGTCACCATGAGATCCCCCGAGGACGTGAGCACGCAGTTCTCCACCACGCCCTCGTGCTTGAAGACCGCTTCGATGAATCCGGTGCCAAAGTTCCACTTGTGGACGGCTTCCGAACCATCCATGGTGAACACGTAATCCTCTCTGCCGGACAGCTGCAACGTTTGGATCTTCTTGCCCGTTTTGTCAATATTGGACATGGCGGTGATGATGTCAATGTCCCAGACCGACAGCACTCCGCTGCTGGCAACAGACAAGAGAAGGTTATGGTGGGCCGACTTGATGAGTTTGACGATGGCCCCCGAAATCTCAATCAGACTGGCCATGCATTGCCCGCTGTCCCGCCGCCACACGAAGATGGAAGAGGTGTTTTCCATGGAGGCCACGATGCTTTGTCCATTCTTGGAAAGAACGGCGGCGACAAAGCGTTCGCTTCGTTTGGCTTTAAACTTCTCCACCATTTTCCACACTTTGGTATCCAGGACCTCGATACTCCTGGCCTTGCAGAGCAGAATGGAGCGCTGGTCTTCGGACAGCTCGATGCTCACCACTTCGCTGTCATCTCCTCTGCAGTCGTAGTCCTCCATCAAACGTGGGTTGGTGACTTCTTTGGTGTTCCAAACGGACAGGCTCCCCTCGTTGTCGATCATCACCATTTGGTTGATGGTGTCCAGGACGAGGATGGACTTGACAAACCCCCCGGAAAACTCGGAAGTGACCGTGGCCAGCTTCTCCCCGTTGCCCAGGTGAAAGATGGTGGCGGTGTTGAGGTACTGCCCGCAGAAGGCGTACATGCCGTCTGGCGAGCACTGGACGCAAGTCACCTCGTACCAGCAGTGGAACTGATACAGAGGCCAGCCATAGAGCAAGTCGATGACGTTGACCTCTTTGCTGGCCTCGAGCCACGCTAAAGCGTGGTGAGTTGACAAGGTGAAGCCGTTGATGAAGGCCACGCCGCCGCTGATGCCGCCGTGCTTGGACCCCTTGATTTCAACCTCCGAGAGAAGGCAGGATTTGTGGTTGTCATAAATGAGGAGCGTGTTTTTAGTCGTGGCCACAACTAAATACTTCTCGTCGCCGGTTAACCTGATTCCCAGCACAACGGATCTGGCCGTGTCGATCTGCCGGAGCAGCTGCCTGCTCTCCACGTCCCACGTGCTGACGGACCCGTCATCCAGAGCCACGAGGACGATGTTTGGCGCCAGGGTGGGCAAGATCTCCACAATGTGCATGTAACTGGAGCTCAAAGGAAGTCTTTCCGGACTGTAAGTCACGTCCATTGAAGAGTGGAGCGGCACGATGGAACAGTACTTGGGACCGTCCTTGTCGCACTCCAGCAGAAGGTGCCGAAGCTTGGGCAGGAAGGTGACGACGGGCAAAAGCCTCTGCTGCAGCTCTGCGGAAAGCGACGCCGGGTTTTTTAAGACTTTGACCTTGATGCCACGGAGGGTCGCGGAGAGGAACTTGAGCTCCTTTTCTTGCGTGTAGCTGTAAGCCACATCCATGTCGTTCAAAGCCTTTTCAAACTGCCCGATCTTGATCATCGTGTACAGCCAGCTGAAGTTCATGATGACCCCGAACATGAGGTCGTCGGTACGGCCGCTCCTGGTCAGGTGGAAAACCAGCTCCGTCATCTTCCTGTGATTGACGAAGAAAATGTCAGGCTCCAAAAGGTTGCACTGAAAAACCCAAGGCTGCTCGGGTGTCTGCCTGTCGTACGAGTACTTGTCCGAAGAGGTTTTTTCGTGGGACTGCGGGTGATGGGGATTTTTGTGGTGCGATATATTTTGGGAGGTAAAGTGATTGTTGTCATAGGTAAAGATTTTCTTTCTGCCGCCCGACCACGCACCCAGAAAGTATTCGGCCAGGAGACTGTGCATTTGATGGACGTCTTCTTCGTTGCTCAGGTACAGCTTCTGGGCAATGAGGTGCAGGTGTCTGTTAGCCCAGACCATCAGGGTGACGCTGCGCACCTGCCGTTCCACTAGGTAACCCTCCAGTTCCTCTTTGAGCCTCGCCACCAAGTCACAGGAAATCCTCAAGGGATTTTTTAAGTGAGATACCACTATGACGTCACCAAGAACAATGTTGTCAAGGGAAAGAATGTCCTCCAGCTCAACCTCTGTTAAACCCGCCTTTGCCATGGTGATGTACCCTAACGCTCTAAAGACAAATCGCTGGCCCAACTTGTTCTCCACGGAGTAGAATAACTGCTCGATGCTTTCGTGTACCGTGGAGCACAAGGATTTCTCGTCCACATCTTTGTGAGACCTCCAGTGCACCACCTCTCTGTAGATGAGGTTGACGAACATGGGCAAGGTGCACTTGGCTAGAGCCTCGTTGACGTAGATTTGTTGGCCCGAGGTGACCTTTCTCTTCACCCCAAGTAACTGCTGCTTTAACGTCTGGCTGCACACCTTGCGGTCCCTCTGCGTCAACTCCACATAATAGTACTCGTCGTGGATGACGCGCCGAAGCTTCTGCAGGATCCCGTGCTTGTTGGGCAGCGTGGACACTACGATACGGACCGTCCGAGGTAGTTGGACGGGGAGCCACCACAGCTTCCGAGCTTCGTCTGCCTCCGACAGTTGCTCCAGGGCGTCCAGGATGATGACCAAGGGTCTGTGAAAGGAAGATTCTCCCAGGAGGTTGATCAGGAGCTCCTTCATCTCCTGGATCTTGCTAGGCAAAAAGTGAATCAAGCAGCGGTAGTTTATTGCGATCTGTTCACAGACACTCTGGAGAAGGGTGCGCAAATCTGCCGAGGGCTGAGTAGAGCCGATGAAACGGACAATGACCACGGGATCCGTTTCGGGGCCGGCCTCCTTCTGCAGCCACGTGTAGGCCTGAAAGACAGCGGTGTAAGATTCACTCAGACCCCGTGTTCCGTGGAAAAGATGCTCGGAGGCTCTCACCTGTTTGGCCGCTTCAGCCAGAAGCAATGTCTTCCCCGTACACGGGCCCCCCTGCACTACAAGCGGACTCATCCGACTCCCCTTGGACGGCAGAAGATACTCCTGCACGTAATCCAATGTTTCGCTCTTGTACTCGTGCAATTGTGAGTATGCTTTACACAGCGAGAGGTGCTGTAAGATCTCATCGTACAAGGGATCCGTCTCCGTTTCAAAGTTCTGCTGGACCGTGGCCTGAATGATGTCCACCATGTCTTCGTAGAACTGCTTACACAATCCCTCCACGTAGTGGCTCTCTACCTCCTGGGAGTAGCCCAGCTTCATGTCGCAGTGAGTGACCGAGGAGTAAACGCGGAGGTTGGACGCAGCCACCACCGTTGGTATGAACTCGTCCCGCACCTTCAGCAGGCGCTCGTAGGCTTCCTGGTTGCGCATGACCCGGTCGCTGCTCATCACGGTGTCCATGTAGCGGGTCATCTCTGGGAGTTTTGCGAAGCGATCGAAATTGGAAATCTTGCGAATGTAGCAAACGCATTTCCTGAGAAAGGCCGGGGTTTGCTTCCCGAGGGCAAAGTCCAACTCGTCTTCCAGGGCTGAAAAGACAAGAGAACATTACGTCGGCGGAGACCCGCAGAAGACGAAAGATGTCACTTGAGCGTAGCGCCCAACACCCCCAACTCTACGGCTAGCGGTTTTTCAGACAATACTCTGAAAAGCGTCACCAGTGATTATTCTCCATCCCTGGATTTTGAAAGGATAATCTGTAGTTTTGCTAGCACAATGGCTATCTAATTAGAACGGTGACACAATTGTCATGAATTCATCACTAGTCGACCTCCAATCTATTTGAAGTGGCTACCAGTTTATGGAAAAATGGCACCTGAGACTGACCAGAGCAAAGGAACTTCTTGGCCTGAGCGCTCGGCATCGTCCCCTTTTCTTGAAGCCGTAGGACCGCCGTACGGAAAATCCGCTTGATCTCCTCCGACACTTTCCTCCAGGCCTTGTCGTGCTTGGTTTTGGCTGCGCTGCTGGACTCCATCTAAGTCGGGCGACAGGCACCCATTGACTCCAATCGTGAGGCATTTGCTATCTCACGATCTTTCTCCAAACGTGCACTCACTGAGTTCTGGTAGTTCTTGAGCATTTGGGCTTTGGGTTTGAGGTAGTATGCGGGCGGCACAGAGTTTTCATCCCTGCAGTACCACTCGTCCAAGATGTGGGTGTCCAGCCCGGCCTCCGCCGCCGCATCCAAGATCATCTCAAACTCGGCCGATTCCACGTCCCCCGGCACTCTGATGCTGCCGTACTTTTCTCCCACCAGACCCTGAAGGGTGACGGAAGGAAAAGGAAGGACACTGAATAGCCCAAGTTCCCGGACCGGGCCATCGACTTAGCCTGACATCACACGTAACATAATGGAGGGGAAGGGAGGGGTGGACAAAATCAAGGTTACTTTATCCCCAACTATTCTCTTTCACCGGCAGATGGGAGAAAAAGTAGAAGTGGAAGAAGCGAAGCTGAGACGCGTCCTTGAGGCGTTTAGTGAGGGTATTTATTTATTTATTTTACACGAGGGAATTTGATACCGACGGAGTACTGAGGAGAAAATAGAAGAAAAGACTTGTGGATCATTTGTCATGCTTCCCATCACCATGCCAACCCCTGCCTGCCATCACCATGGAAACCATCTTTATTGACAGATTAGACAAAAGACCCCCTCGTCCACGGGACGCGGCTTGTAAAGACACGATCCGTCGGGGGGAAAAAAATGTATCGATTGTGTACGTGATCGTAGCAGCGGGAAGTCAAGTATCAGGTTTTTGATCTGAATAAACAAAACTGTTGTCTCCAGTGTGACAATGTTTCGGGGTGTCGAGATTTGCGATTGACGACAAGGAAATTAGCATGCCATGGCGAATGCATTTTTTTACTTATCGTCATTCCTCATTTCATTTTCAACCTCCATAAAAAGATGCGTCGTATTTGAATAATTCAGCATTCATTACTCTACCTGTCATCCAGTTCCCCAACCTGAAATTGTGCTAGATTCTTTTGTACATGTCATTTTTAGCTTTCCATTTTTGTGCTTTGTCTACTTATACCTAGGTGTGTTGTACTATATATATCTTTTATTCTCCATTCATTTTTTTCCCCTCTCTTTTTACGAAAAAGAAATAATTTTAGTCCTAATCTGTGCCTGAAAAGGTTCCCCCCAAGTATACCCAGCTTCCGTGAGGGACGTTAGGACTTCACGAATACTCACAACAAAGCACGGTCCTGCCGATGTCTTTAGACATTCCTCCAGGAGCTTCATCCTGAGGCGCTGAAGCTCTGGGCTGTCCCATTCCTCTGGGTCCACACCCCAATAGAGGTCCACTACCTGAGCTCACCCAAAACAAACAAAAAAACACATTGAAAAAAAGATTGTTAACTCAATGGCTGCCATTGATGGCGCAATGCACTTAGAATTTGATACTACGAGGGCAGTTTTATATTTTCTTGCATGTTGTCTCCATCTGCTTCAGATATCTTGAAGCTGGCGACATTTCTTTTTGCCACTGACTTTGATTTTTCGCCCCTCGCCCGATTTCATGCCCTTTCTTCTTGGGCTTCACGGGTATTATCCCCAAGTTTAATAGTCTAACATTCAATAAATGTGGAGCGAGGGGGCGAGAAGACTTCCTGCGTTTGACCCGCTGCCGGCAAACTCCTTCCAAGGGCGTCAGAAAGCCGCTTAGCAGAAGCTGCTCCAGCTCTTACGTAAGCCAGCGTATAGTAGTTACAGGGGGAAGTGGGAGAGGAAGATTGGTAAATTGGCATGAAGGAAAGAGAGAACCATGGAAGCTCTTAAAACCTTTCCTTCAGAAGAAGAAAAAAGGAACCTGCCAACCTGGGAATGGGCGACGCTACCTAGAAATTCAAATTTCCCTTCACCGATAACATCGTAGCGGAGACATCGTCCGGGCACTCAACCTCTTCAAGGCTGGTGCTCGAAATGCTTTCATTCATCCTTTTCTAGCGCAATGGTTCAACATATTGGCCGCCATGGGCGGAGCTAAGCCTCTAATTCAATTGATGTAGGCGCGAACAAATGTGCTTGATTGACTCATTTCAGGCCTTTAACTGACTTTTCAAGAGCGCTATTGCACATTAGTGATAAACTCATTCAAGATGACAGCGGAATGTCAATTGGACTTCACCTCCCGCCAGATCAAGAGAGGATTCTGGGAGGAAAAGGAGCGCAGGGAGCGCCAAGACTGATTTCATCAGCCCGGCCTGCGTGTGTCAGCGGACGGCCAATAGCGTGCACGCCAATATGGAATGAAAGCAAAAGACTGCAAGCAAATTGAACCCCCTGCTGCTAGCTAGCATGCGGCAGGAATTCACAATCCGGCTCTAGCAAACCGGTTTCCGCCGAGGCGCCAACTTGTCACGTGGCGCGGGCGGGTGTAGGGGGGGTTTATATGATCGCGAGCGGGGTGGAGGCAGCGCCAGCGCTCGTCTGCGTAAATCATTTCACGCTCATGCATCTTGACGGCGAGCTGAATCACAAGACGGCACGTGGCCCCGCATTCTAAATGGCGGAGGTCAGGCACGCTAGGAATTCTGGCAATGTGCGTCTCCCATCGTCCAAAATGTGTCACGCAGAATGACGCGTGTGCATTTACGGCACCCTTATCCGCTGACCATGTTTTCTTCGGGGATGGGACTTCATTAAAAACAAGTAGCAAATTAACCAGAGGCTTTGCATTATAATCATCGCATAGCCATAAGTGTCCTGTTCGTCAAGAGTTATTTATAGAGGTGTTGGCAGAGTTGTCATTCCCCCACCCCGAGGCCGTGGGTTCGATTCCCCACTCGGGTGATCTTGCCCGAGTACCCTCGAGCAAGATACAGAACCTCACGTTGCTCCCAATGCTGCGTCATCAGTAGCATATCGTGACAAAGCCCATACAGGTCTAGACCATTTATCATTTGTGTACTTTTGTGTATTTTTGTATCATGTAAATCTGTGTACTTTCTCTCTCTATATATATACATACACACAAGGCATTTGTGTCTACAGATAGTGTTTATATGTGTAAGTACTATATAAGTTATATCAACTACAGGTAAGCATCTAAAACATATCAATGTATGTGTGTATACTCTATGTATGAAAATGTATAAATCTGTAGGAATTTCAATTTAGGTACTCTCCGTGTGTGTAGTATACCAGATGTAGGGGTGCGTGTGTGTGTGTGTGTGTGTATCAGATTTCTGTAGCCATCAGCCCAGCAATCATTATTGTTGCATTTTCAGTCTGCTTTAAAAGCTGCGTTACGTGATTGGAACTCGACACGCAATTAAAATGGATTCATTTTTTAAAAACTAGTTCAAGCTTATGTAATGAATCGTAATTAAGGCAGAGGAAGACTGGCCCTTTAATTGCCCCAGAATGTGAAGTCCAGGATTTGAATTGTATTCATATATTACTTATCGGAATCACAATCGTAGCATAAAATGAAAGCGAGTGGAAGACGGGCGCAAGTCAGGCTATCGGAAGCCCAAATCTCGGGCAGACTCGAGGGCTCTCCTGGATTTGTCCAACAAACACTGATAGTAATCTTTCCGTGCACGCCGATGCGCATTTGCAATGCAAATGCACTCAACGGCCAGAAGGAGAGAGAGAGCGAGACAGAGACAGGGCGACGACAACAGGGAAAAGCCCTCCCTCACGTCAGTCCGCCTTTGTCGCCGGGCGTCTTATCTCTGCCGGCCTTCTGTCCGCCTCAGCGTCGCCACAGGTCCAGCGTAAGGTTCCGATGGCGTCGCGTGCGAAACGGGCCAGACGGCAAATGGTGGCCACTAACCTGGAATTCAATGCCGTAATTCTCCCTGCAGAAGTCCCGTAGTTTGGGGTAAACGTGTTCTTTCAGCGCGTTCCTCTCCGCTTCTGTGTCTGGGGACAAAATCAATAAATAAGCAGAGACGACAACACTTCATTGTCTGTGTGTGACCTGGCGACCAGCCCGGCCGGGCTCGCTCCCAGATTCACTTGGGATCGACTCCAGTTCAAGATTGCATTTTACAGATCTCAGTTCTTTGGTTTTCGCGCTACCACCGACCTACTGGACATTTGCCTTAGGGTAAGGTCATTCGTTTCCCTTAAAATGGATTGGGCCTTCAACCAAAGAGTTTTCATCTCATTTTGAATAGCCACCTGATCGAAATGGCATCGTATCGGAATGCTGAATCCAATATTCTTCCAGTGAGTGTCCCCCAACCCCCCAAACCCACCGCCTTGTGCTGGTGTCCCACTTTCCCAGCCTTCTGAATGCTTGCTCTAATCGCTTTGGACAAGCCCAGTCCCTTTCCCCAGGGGGGCACGGATGGACAGTTCAAACCAAAACACGGCCGACCGACGGGGAGACCTGCACGGAACGCCCCCGTCCTGCCCCGCCCCGCCGGCGTGCAAATGTAGTCTGACGTATCTTTTACCCGTCTATTTTTAGCAAAGCTCGGGGCCCCGTCCAGACGTGCATCTGCCCGCGGCCGGCCGGCAAAATGTCACATTGAAGTGCGCGCAGTAAGTGGCGGTGGCGGTGGCGCATCTTGTTCCATCGTAAGAACGCTGCGAGGAATCGTAAACATCTCCATCACTTTCTCTTTGAAGGCTTTCAGATTAAACTGTCTGAGAGTGAGTTATCGTCACCTTACGCACGGGTGTGCTTGGAATTCAATCCGGGACAAAAAGGCGCTTTGCCAAGCGACCTGGCCGGCCAACTTGGCTAACATTTTTAGGACTGCCACCTAGCGGAAGAACTTCACTCATTGTGAAGACAACTTGCCGCAGGACAGATTTGTTCAAATGAAACAGACGTCTGTTTTTACGTCTTCACGTGGACGGCTATCGGCAACTGGACGTGGGGCCGCCACGTCTCGAAAGGAAAGGCCGGGGCGCCGAGCTCCGCAGTCCTCCGCAGCGATGCGCGCTCAAAGCCAGCAAGCGCTGGCAAATCGATAGCAGATGACCCGCGGGATGCCCGAGGCGGCTTGGAGCAGCCGTCCGTGAAGGCCAGATGTTCCCGCGTCTCAAGAGTCCTACATGGTTAGCCTGACAACCTGACAACCCCCCCCGCCCTCCCCGGGCCAATCCGCTACAGTCCGCTCGCCTGTTGAGGCGCTCTCTTTTGCCCAAACCGGCGCCGAAGCCACGACGTGGAACAATCCTCGCCAATGGAGGTCGAGAGCGAAATTCTACATCGCCTGGATTTGAAATCTCGGTGCTTTGTCTTAAGGGTTTTTGTTTGCACACTGCTCGTCGTACGTCATTGGTCACTCTCCGTGACGTGGCGAGCGGCGGTTCGTCTCAGCTCGACTTAACTCTCCAAGCTCTGACCTCCATTCCCAACCTAAATTCTAATATTAGTTTCATGATAAATGTACTCCACGTCAACTAAGGGCCATTTAAATAGTGTGCTTCTATACTGATACATGTAATACATTTTCTATTAATTTGACTATTCTCAGAATAATGTAGGCGATTACGAATGGGCAATATGGTAAAAATAAAAATGACTTTTTCGCATATGGTTGAATGGAGTTTTAATTTTCAATGAAATTTTAACAGTTTTTTTAACTGTTAGATTTTATAATGTATTAGATCATTGTATTCTAGCAGGCACTGCATTCTAGTGGCCAAGATCTTTAAAAACTAGTTAAAACGCTTTAGTAAAATCTGTGAATGAGCATCTGGCTGGTGTGGGGTGCGTTGACTTACCGTCGGGGTTGGCACATATGAAGACGCGGACGCTCCGGCCGCTGGGGACGTGGTGCGGCGGCAGGGCCAGGACGTTGCCGCTGATGGCCGCTTTGCGCAGCGCCGACTCCCGCGGGCAAGGCTGCCGGCCGCCCGCTCCCGACGGCCACATGGGGCTCGACTTCCAACGTGGCTGAGCAACGACACGCCTTTTAAAGGACAAAAACTAACAGAAGCGCTTCAACTGTCGAGTCAAAGTCAGGAGTCAAGAGCGTCGTGTTGTGGTAGTTTGGAAATTCCTATTCCCAAATGCGCATTGAGAGCGATACACACCCGGTCCAATTTTGGAGAGGGAGGGGCCCTCCTAGTTCAAAACGGACCGGACGTCCCTCGCCGTCAATGGCGGGCAAAGTTGAGACGAACCGCTGAGTGGCGGGATCGCGTGCGAAGAAAGGGACGAGTGTGTGGAAATGAAGAAGCTACTAGCGCTACGGTGCATGCGTAAATGCCTGCGTGCACGTCCTTGGACGTGCGCGTGGATTTCGAAGCCGAGCAGAGCGAAAAACGCCAGGAGTGGCGAGCGTGGAGCGTGCGGGCACACCCCGCAGAGGCGGCTCGCTCAGCCGAATAACCACCGAGGGTGCTTATTCCGCCGGGAACGGGCGCGGGGGAACCGCCGCCGCTTTTCCCGGAGTCGCTCGGTCCGGCGGCGTTTGTCGTCGTCGTCCAGGCTCAATCTGGGCGCTCACATTCATCCGTTTCATGTCGCCGCTTGGGCTGGGATCCCGGCGTGGACAGTGGCGCCGCCCCGACACCCATCAGCGTGGCGGTGGGACGGCAGGACGTGCGCCTCTCGTTGAACGAGGTGCGCCCCGACGCATCCCGCTGCCTCCGCGAGCCGACCGAGCGCTGCTCCGATCTGATCCGTTCCGCTCCGCTCTGCTCTTCTCTGGCACTGGCAGACGGCGGGAGAGACCTCGGGCCGTCCAAAATAAAAGCGGAACTGTGCTGGTTCTTCAAAATAAAGTCCTGGACGCTCCTCGGGGCTCCTCGCGAAACCGTACGTATATCGAGATCCCGGCCACGCGATGGAATAGAGTACGTCGTGATGCTCTGGATGGTGCGCGGTTACCATGGTAACCGCATTCTGACAGCCCGTTGGGTACTGCAAATTAATATTGATCTCATTTTCTGAACCGCTTTATCCTCATTGAGGTTGCGGAGGGGTGCTGGAGCCAATCCCAGCTGTCTCCGGGCCAGTCGCAGGGCACAAGGAGACAAACAACCAATCACTCATCCCTAGGGGCAATTTAGAGTGTCCAATCAGCCTACCGTGCATGTTTTTTTGTAATGTGGCAGGAAACTGGAGTACCTGGAGGAAAGCCACGCAAAAATGTATCCCTCTTATAAACTATTTCACTACCTCAGCCAGGAAAGTGACTGTCCTCTATGTATTCCTTCTGCTATGTTTTGTGTTGAAGATAACTCGGGGATCACCAAATTTCCAGAATGTTTTGAGCGAAAAAAGGGAAGAGGTCAAGGAATTTGGGGGTCAAAGGTCAGCTCAAAGGTCCCAAGAGGTCAAATTGAATAGGCTGACATCTGCCCTCTAGTTGTTCCTACTATTGCACCTCAAGAAAGAAGATTTTGCAAAAGTGTTATTTCCATCAATATAGTACGATTGGCATTTAGCTGTCAATCATCTCAAATTTCAACCCTGTAGGTTCCCAAAAACTCGGTTAGTGTGCCAAACAGGAGAAGATATCCAAGTGTTAAAGTCTTGTAAAAAAAAACATTGTGATAAATAATTCTGATTATAAAATGTATTGTAAAATGTATTTTCTGATAAGGAAAAGGATCAGACGTCGACTAGCGACAAACTCCCTTCAAATTCACAGTCCAGGCAAGAAAACAAGCGGATGATCGGACCCCCATCTATTTTGAGAGCGCGGATCACCTGTCCCAGAATTTGGCGAGCCAAGCTAAAGCTAACTAGCGCCAACAAAGACTCCTCTGTCATTTTGCCCGTGTGTTTCTCCATCCTGTGGGAGCTCATTATCTTTGCGTCCCGCCCGGCGTAAATGCCGCGTCGCATCCCTCGGCGCCTTCCTCACGCTGGTTCTCTGCCGGCATCTTCGTCAGATGAGAAGCCAGACTGGCCGCCTCCGAAAGAATGTCAGTGCCCGGAGGTCCCGAAGCGCCCGCTTTCCCGTGGCTAACGCATCTTTAGCCGGGAAAAGAGGTCAAACCGGCTAACACCGGCTTTCAACTTTATCAGTTTCAAGTCAGTATTTGCCAACTGCCAGTCTTTCTGT
The DNA here is from genome assembly GCF_051989625.1 of Stigmatopora argus. Classification (NCBI taxonomy): domain Eukaryota; kingdom Metazoa; phylum Chordata; class Actinopteri; order Syngnathiformes; family Syngnathidae; genus Stigmatopora; species Stigmatopora argus. The sequence goes on from NC_135406.1 coordinate 3,010,085, forward strand.
CTGACATTTGTTTCCTTGAATAGACCCAAGAAGGAGCCTCGGTGGATTGGATGGTGGCGGGGGTGCCGTAGGCGGCGAGCAGCGAATCACCTGTGAAGCCTTGCACTGTTAAGTCTTGATTTTCATTCCTCTAACAAGATAGATTTAACGCTTTGGTGTAGCGGCTAAGAGAAGTACATCTAAAAGCTCCAAAAGTCTTCATCTAAATCTCTGAAGGCTACAAAGGAGAATGATTTGGGATCAGCGGAAAGCCAGTGTGGATCAGAGCCCAATCCTTGCCTTTGATATCTTGTGACTGCATACGCTAGTGTTTCATGGTTACTATTTATTTTTATTTTATTTTGGGAGGGGGGGGGAAGCCACCGATTCCAGCTGCCTGTAGCGATAAAGCCTCTTTGGCTAACACGGACAAAGTAATCCTAAATTTCGACATAACTCGCATTACCGTCGCTAGCATGGCTTGCTCGTACACGGCCAAAGAGTGATAAATTGGTAAGAACACATTTATTTTTTTGCCATTCGTGCAGTCGCTGCCAGTCCTCCCACTTCTAATACATTAGGACATCCATCGATATTTTGCCGTAGCTCATCGTTCCGGTCTGACATCGTCGTTCGTTCTAGCGTACTGTTGTGTGGTAGAACGTTGACGTTTTATTCTGTCCGACCGACGTTCGAAACACGCTTTTAGTCTCCGTGGACGAGGGACTGTTGCGCTTCTCCCCCTGCAAATCAATTAGCGCCAAAGGTCACAGCGGGAGCTCAAACAAAAGTGCTATTTGCCAGGCGACGAAAGGAGCTGCCGGCGTCCCGAAATAGCCACAAAATCATTAAAGCCGGCGGCGGGTCTTTAACTCTTTCCAAGTCGGCGATAGTGAAAGAAGTACAACGAAGGTCAATGGTACTTTCTGGATCTTTTTTTTTTCAGGATCAACTCTGACCGAGCCGCTTGGAGCCAATTGACGAGAAGGCGGCGCTCGAACCCGTCGCCGTGACCTCAGGTATCCATCCTTGGGGACGCTGGTTGAAATGACGCTCGTGGGTAAGTGTGCGATGACTTTCACCGCTCGCCCTTGTCAGCTGCGGGAATTAGCCACGGTGGCCTAGAGCGAGGCGTCGTCTGATCGGTTCCAGAATCTAGTGGAAGTTTCCAATTAAAAAGCTTAAAAAGCCATCCTGCCACCGCAGTTTCTAGTCGAGCGGCGGCTCCTACTTGAGACTCTCCCGCCGGATGCCCAATGAGGAGTGGTGGGCTTCTAAAAATAGCACCGTGAGGAATTAGCGCCCGCGTTACGCTACGGAGACCCTATGCGCGAGGGCCACTCCAAATGGATTGGCCGTCAAATTCAAGAAGCCCGTGGTGACGGTGACGGCGGCGGCGTGTCACGGCTTTCTCGTCTCGTGGGTTCTCGGCCGTGCGCACGTGTATGAAAAAGTACCGGTTTGCAAAAGACCAATGATTTATTCAGATTGGAGCGCTCGCACGCAGAGGCCGTCACGGTAGCGGAGTGAATAGTCACGTCCAGTCCCTCCTTTAAAATGAACTCTTCCCCCACTAAATTTGCCCGAGGACGACAAATTTCCGGGCGAAAAACCAATGGCCAAACTCTTTTTACCGACGAACCGAGGACGACAACCTCGTTTGGGCGGCGCAGTTGAGCCGAGCAAACGTTGCAAAAAGCGCAAACTCGGAAGAAGTGCGGTTTTACTCGCATTTGCTAATTGGGGAGAAAATGCAAATCATCACGTCTGGAAGAAAATAGCACTTTAAAAATCAATGAGCCGCTTGGGTTTGAATCCTGCAAAAGTGAATCAGCATCTCAAACACTCTGACTGGGCCAAAGGCTAAAAAACTTGGCCGCCATTAGCCCGCCCGCCGTTGACCTTCTTGTCTTGTCTTTTTTAAATATAGCAACCGAACCACGGGCATAAATAACCGCAGACGGATTTTGTTCTCCGCAGCGCGTGACGCATCTTCAGGTGAAGTTTGGTTCCACACAGATCATCGCGACACATCACTCACGTCTTTATTTCGGTCTGTGCAAACACGGCCGGCGAGCTCGTTAATCTGGATTTTCTTCCTCCGGCGCTACGATCGATAGTTTTTGTCTCGCGCCCGCGTAGGAATGGAGGCAAAGTACAAATGGGTGATTAATGCGTCAATACTTGTTCCTATTGTTCAAAATCAGTCTTAAATGCAAGTTTTTTTCTAATCCATTTCAGAGTCGAGCACGGAACCGGACGGGACCGCCATCGCCGAAAGGACCGACGCCAAAAGCTCACTCACCTGTAGCTATTTTACAACTCTTTTTAAAGCCCCGCTGGCGTGTGCGAAGGTGTTTATGAGCCTGCGGCGAAGAGAAACGCCGCGGCGAGCCCGGCCGGAGAGGCTTTAAAGTCGAAACGCGGGCGCTGATGAAGAATCGGCAGTCAAAGAAGGCAAGAGCAGCGGCGCGCCATAAATAATCGATGCTAATCACTCTTCTCCAGGGACGTCTGCTGAGTCTTTAATGGCGCTGGTGAACAATGCAAGCACTCTCGGTCTTGTTAAACCCGGCCAACCGCAACGGGGCGCCCTCTTTTTTAGGTGTTTGTCGGTCGCTTGTTTGTCAGCTCATTGGTTGCCATTGACGCCTCCCGCCTAAATGTGGAAAAATGTCAAAAATTTGTTCCCATATTGCTTTTTCCTCTCCCCCTATTTGTGCTGTTAGGCCCCACATACAAAGTAATAACTCTTGCTCATTTAAAAAATCCATTGACTAATTACCGTATTTTCACGACTATATGGCGCAGTGTCAGTAACGAGTGCTATTTCTGTATTTTAAACACACAAAGGACGCATATATATTATATATGAATATCGAACCGCAATAGTGCTGGCTACCAGAAGAAGCCCCAGACTCCTTTTCCGGTTTCCGTTGCGCAGTGACTGCTGGGGTATATAGTTCTTGCACGCTACACCCACACGCTAAAAAGACGTTTTTAAAAAGGCAACGGAAGCAAAACTGAGTTCGGTTGTACTTTATTTAGCCATTTTACAACTTACTCACGTCATCATCACCCACAAGTCCATCAAAGTCCTCATTTTCTGTGTCCGAATGGAACAATTGTCCAAATGAGTTATCGAAAATGCTGATTATACGTTCGTCCAGGCGGCCACAATCCATTCGCAAATAGTAGCTAGCTGGTAGCTAGCGTAACTTTTCCAACGCTGCTTTCCATGCTTCGTCAAGCTGTATTGATGTCGATGTATACAGGCCACAATCCATTGGGTGTATTGACAAGAACTACTACATATCCCAGCAGTCACTGCGCAGTATTTTGTCGGTGTACCCTATCGACTGATTCATTTTATTTTATCGTGATAACAATTTTAGTATTGGTCCATATATAAAGCGCACTGGATTATAAGGCGCCCTGTCTATTTTGGAGAACATTTAAAATTTAAGACTTTTATGTGTGCCTTATAGTCGTGAAAATATGGTACTAATTACTTGCTAGATTTCCTTTTTGACAGATTAAAAAAATGTAAAAAAAAATCTTAAAAAAAAAAAAATCTATTTGTTTAAATTTTAGCATCCGCCAAAACACAAACTAATTCATGGCCATGCTTACAATACACGGAAGTTGCATGAGTATAGCAGGTGCTTGCATGCAATGTGTTATGTAACAAACGGGATATTGCAAATGACAGGACAAAAGCAGAGAGTGTGTGTGTGTGTGATGGAGAAAAACTAATTAGCGCAGCACTTTGAGCATCACGGACACAACCAGAAAGGACTGCCACACACAATCCGAGTCGGCTGACAGAGCAAAAGCGGGCTTTGACACGTCGCTTTATCGCAGACGCCGAAAAAAAAAGAATAATTTGACTGCGCTGGCGGTAAAGCACGCACGAGAGCAAGAGTTTAGACGTCCAATCCGCCCAAACGGAAGCCCTGAAAATGCCATATACACATTAGAAAGTACAGCAAATAAAGCCAATTTTTCCATTTTCCTTTCCAAAGGGGTTAGACATTTAGCGGCGCTAACGGCTTAACAAAGAAGTGACCTGAAAATACACCAAAACTCCTACATGGCAAGTGCCTTAAAAGGATTGTAACGTTGTTTTGCTTTATGTTTGGAATAGAAACCAAAGGGGGAGCTCCATTTTCCTTGGCTTCGTGGATTTGGATGCATGAAAAACAACCCGTCTAAGGAGCGAGCCGGCAGACGATTGGACCTCTTCCCGCAGCCCAATCTCAGGTATTTATAGGAACGGGGAGGCCGTGGCGTGTCAAGCGTGGCCGTCTTATTAGAGCGCTAAAGCGGAATTCAACCCCCAAGAGAGACAAGTGTTGCAATTCGCCATTAACTCGCTGACTGCCAGTCGAGGATAGACGTCTAATCCGTTTGACGTAGCCAATGACTATTTCTATTCCTTCTAAAAAATCGACATGGTGCTTTTATTAAACATTCAAATTCATCCGCGGTCTAATTTTGGAGTCCCGATTGATTCCCTCTCTCCTTTCTCCCCCCCGTGACGCATCATTTCCATTTGGCGTCGGAGGCCCTCCCATTCCTCCTTATCTCTCCCGCCGGAGCCCGAGAGTTGCAGCTGCCGCTTATTAATTTGCAAAAACTCAATTCAAAGTTATCATTATCTCGGCTGGCACAGGCCTAAATATTAATACATCATAAAGAGGCTGCAACCGCCCGGCCTAGCCTCATTTGGATCCATATATATGCGGTCGCTATCCGGGGAGGGGTGCCTTGCGTGGAAGGCTTTTAGGGGGGGGGAGATAAGTATCGAGCTGGGAAGTCATCGTGCGTCATTCAAACGATGGCGGCTGTTCATTAACTCTTCGGCTGACAGACAGACGTCCCATCCATCGGCAGCGGAAGGAGGAAAACGGTCAAGATTGGATGTCATTTACCGGCGAAGGCACTTGGTTGAGCTTGTTGGCTAGCTCAAGCTAATGTCGCTTTCGGTAGCCACCGTCCAATTGTTCAGAGAGCCCAAAATTGTTCAAAAGGGTAAACGACGAGCATGAAATGGACATATTATCGTCAAACCGTGTGCGGTCGATTGGTCGCGGTGTAGAATAGTTTGTATGTACATGCGCTGTCCCTTTAAGAAGCGACGTCAGTCAGGGTCTTAACAAGTTCTCCAAGAAAAAACAATAAAAGTCTGGGAAATTTTGACCTTTTTTAGCCTAATAATGACTAGGGCATTAAGTATGACTAAATAGTAATTCGCAGTTTGTATTTAGGAAATTTGAGCAACGATTTAAATGGTAATTATCACTTACCTTCCGGGCAACCAATCGACCGTGTACCTCGTCAAACTGACTGCATATGTTTTTTCGTAGGAACAGAAGAGGTGATTACATTTGGGGGAGTGAGGTCAAAGGTCACGGCGGGCGGTCCAGAATACCTAGCCTGTTTTTCCACGTCTCTTCGACAAACGGCGGGGGTGCCGTCGCAAGGTGAGTGGAAATCTCCGACCAGACACGCAATTTGGCCTCCTCACCGATAGTAAAACTGTCGGCCGCTTCTAATTACTGTTTGAACGCTTTTCCTTTCCTTGTTGCGAAACGCTAATAGCACGTAATGCCTCATTGACTTTTGGCTAATCAGCTCATACCCACTTTGGAGCCACGGGCCAAGCCGTTTGTTAGTTTAGCCCTGAAATAAGCGGCTCATTTACACCGCTAGCCCTGTCTGAGACCCAAATAAACTGGCACCCCAGAAACCTTCGCTGGTGGGCACGCCTCCATATCTTCAGCATATTTTCCTGCTGAAATGCAAAGCCGAACCGGGAGGGGCCTACGTATTTGACGCGGGAGCCTCGCCGTTTGGCACCGGCCGGCTCGGCGCCAACGATACGGAGTATTATTTTTTTCTCCAGACCAAGCCCAGAGTCTGTTCCGCCTTCGTCCAAGCAGAGGTGGGATCCGTTCGATCTGGTGGTAACGAGGAAAGCGGTGACATCACTGGCAGGGACGTGATGTCACCACCCGTGTCCTTTCCCGTGCCCGAAATAGCTCGCCTTCATCCTTATTGTATGTTCCTCCCGCGCCGCCGGTCTTTAAACGGGAGGGGCGACGGGGGGGGCGCTGCGCTGGGGGTTCAAGGCGGCCACTTCCCGAGCTCTTTGCTAGATTAATTTGCGATGGCTCCGGCCTGCGCCCGCTCGACTGTACGCAGTGAAAGTCACTCAGGGATTAACGGCAGGCAGGAAGCGCGCCCCGCCCCTCCGCCGCCGCTGCCGCCGCCACGCTCGGTTGCTGGCTCGGCAGAAAAAAAGACCACGCCATTTCTCTCTTTCGTTAATTATTGTAATGGGCTTGCCGTCCTTGGGGGAGGGTGGGACGTTCGCGAGCGACCGGAGGTGTCGCAGCACCACCGGGTCGACGGGCTGGACCAATGGCCTCCGTGGGAAAGGCGCGGAACCGAGATTCCGCCTTTTAATTGGCCCGCCGGTCGAGAGCGGGCTGTGCGGGAGCTTCTTGGCTCCCTTTGACAATTGTCCAGTCAGCCAAAAACGCTTGCTTTAAAGCCAAAACGGTGGCGTATTGATTGCCATTTGTTCCGGAAAATGATAGTTAGCTTATAGTTAGCTTTGCGCTAAAGGCTTGAAATAAATCTCTTCCCGCTCAGGTGGTGGTTGTTCTTCTCGTGGACACTGCTTTGAAGCCCAACTCCTCCATTTATCAACCAGCCCCCAGTATTGACTCTGCCCTTTCAATTCATTGTGGACATTATAAGTTAGCGAGTAGAGATCAGTGCAGATTTATTACAAGATGGCGTGTAATAGCACGGTAGTACTTGTGTTTTATTTTATTTTTTTCAATTTTCACCAGTAGTTGGATGAATCAGCAACCAAAAAAACGATGCGGATATGTGTCGGAGCTCTTGAGAAATTCCCCTAATCTCCTTCCATCCGGCAGGCACACCCAGGGGCAAACCAGACCACTTGAGCCCGGCCGGAGGTCAACGGCGGTGCGACGTCCGTAACGGGAAGTTGACAGCTGCTCGTCAGAGCGTAAGAAGCGGCAGTGTGAATCCACAGAGAGGAGATGATGAGGCGGACATCTGCTCTGGCTCCGATCATGCCATCTTGCACCAGAACATCCCTGGAAAAAAAAAAGGTACTGCTTCGACATGCATTTTATTTCCCCTAACAACTTGTAAAAATAGTATGAATAAGGATTGCTAACTTTATTCATCCCGTATTCGAGAAATTGCGTTGTCACAGTAGCAAGAGGGTGAGAATGCAGATATAGGAAAGGCATTTTAGACATAAATAGATAGGTAATAAATAAATACATGAATAAATAAATAAGCGTGGTCAGTTCTGCTCTGTTTGTATCACTCACACTGGCACAATATGTTGCCGCTCTCTCCTCTTAAAAAAAAAACTCCCCAACACCCCCCCGCCCTCGTGCTATTACTCCACCGACACCGCCTTGACCCGTTTTCCCACCATATTCCCAAACCTTTTCACACGTTATTCTTTCTCAGTGCAACAAACACTTGCAACCGCTACCCCGGCCTGAACTACGAATATAACGAGTACCCTCGTTTTTATCTATTTTCAAACACTGGCTAGGCGTCTTTTTTTTCCCTCCACATAACGGGAATCCCCGACGGACTCCTCAGCCATCCAAGTGAAAACAAATGAAGACGTTAGCACGGGTCGGCGAGCCCTCCGCCTCAGAGGATCTCCGTCTCGCCATCTGCTCGTGAGTCACGGTGCGAGTCCAACGTTGCCCCCACCTTCCGAGATATGACCTATCTTCGTCCGTGTCCAAGGAGAGGGCGTTCCTATCCCAATCGCTTCGGGGACGTCTTTATCCCACGCTAGGCTCGAAAACTCCGACGGGGCCTCGCTGTGTGGCCTTTTCAATAATGTAGAAGCAGAGGGGGGGGTGACGACATGTGAGAGGAAATGCTCTCCTAGCACTGTGGGAGCCCCCCTCTTTGACATTTAGCATGTGTGTGTGTTCACTAACGATGCCCAGCACACTCGCGTGTGCCCTTTAGCGGGCTAGCTAGCTAGATTATCCCAAAATTGTCCACCAGTACATTATTTTTTGTCTGGTTGTAGATTTTGGTGGAGCGACACCTGCATTCATTTCATGTTTTTGAGGGTGACGTGGCACAATTGTGACACTTAAGAAGCATTGCGAACAAGGGTGACCCAAGTATACATCGGTCAGAAACATAATGGTCCGTATGATTTGTGTAGCAATCAATGCTCCCCTTCAAAATACACGTTCTCCGTCAAGACTACAGTAACACGAAAGTATGCAAGATTTACAGAAGGCATGGAAATATTGTAGAATGCTGCCCTCCTGTGGCTGCAGTAACGCATTGCTATTCACTTGGAGCAACAATGCCCATACTAATCACCCTTAACTCCAATCCAACTTTAAAGCATTCATGACTCCAGTCAAAAAAACACTAAAGGCAAAAACTGGTTGTTTTTTTATATGTCGTAATAAAAGTTCCTTGTCTTACATCTCTCTCCACATTTTTTAACCACCAGGGGGAGCACGTAGCCGTTTTTCCTCATTGAAAAGCAAGCGTTCCTGCTCTTTGGCACACCCCACCTTTCCAGCAACGTCTCTCTCATCTATTTCTGAACCCATCTTCGTTCCTGAAATCCAAAGGCCGGCTTTCCTTTTCTCCGTTTGCTCCCCCGGAGGACGGTCGGTGAAGAGGAGGATCATGACGCGGTCTCGAAGGTCTCCCGACTTCATCTAAATGGAACTCGGGTCGGTCCCGCTTTTGCTTTTGAATTTGTATTCTTTTTTTTATCGGGATAAGAACGCCTGGCTCGGAGTCACGAGCTCTGTTGTCCGTGACATCGCTCTGCCTTTTTGTGAATGCCGAGTTGATTAATTTTGCTTCCGTGTGTTCTTTCTTCTACGCTAGAATGCAGTCCACCATGAAGACTGATGTTGTCCTTGGGATGTTCCTCAGCCTGTTGTTGTTGCTGCACTCCAGCAAAGGTGAACCGAAACAAACTTGAATCCTTTCAACTTGGAACAATTTGATTGATCATCGCTGCAGAACAAGCTAGCCTAGCCGAGGCCAAAATGAATTCACTCGCCCAAGTGGAAATGTTAGAAAACTATTGTCCTAGGCGCCGATAGGCGTAAAATCCATTTGAAGTGGGAGGGTTGGCAGCGAATGGCAGAAAAAGAAGACCCAAGCGTAATGGCTATTATTATTTTTATTATAACAACTTTTCTCATTTCAAGTAGAGCGAGATCGAAAACGTTCATATTTATTTCTCTGACCGACCGGCACCAGCTGGCTGGCGGACCGCCGTGTTGGTCAATGTGTCATGGGTTCGAGTGCTGGAAACGGTGAGGACAGACAAAACCTTTAACTAATAACTTTGATTTTTGCAGCCCACAAAGCAAGCGAGGAAAGCTTCCAAGTGTCCCTGGTCATGTTTTTGGGCGGCGGGCCGCAGTCCGTCCTCAGCCTGCTACTGCTAGCCGTGACGGTGACGCTGTCGGTGGTCATCTACTTGTGGGTCCTCCGGTACATCTGCATCGGCTGCTGCCAGCCCGTCGCCGTGGGGATCGACCCAGAAGGTCGGACGGAGATGTCGACGGCGCTCGTTTGAGTATTTCGCATGTTAGCCCAATAGCGTTCTCCTGCTTTTCTTGGACTTGGCACTTGAAATAAACCTGCACCCCTGCCGAGTCATGTTTAAAACATTTTTTGTCAGCTAGCCTTGAGCTTTGACGCACGCACGCCATTGTCCGTCGTTATGGTAACGTGCGCCGAAAGAGATCTGATGTTTCCTCCTATAAATGTGGCTTTTTTTTGTTGCATTTAATGACACTTATTTCTTTTCAAATATGACTTGGCCCGCTTCAAATGGACCTGAAAGACCACATAATTGGATAGCCAGCACCCCTTCTCTGCCCCCAGTTGCCAAGGGTTACACAGACTGCCAGCATCCCTGCAGTTGCCATGGCAATTGGGAGATTTTCGCCCTTCCGCCGGAAGATGGCGAAAGATTCCATGTCAGAATTGCCGCTGGGTTTCATTTCCCTGGCCGGGGGGTTTATTCCCGAATGACATCCCATCCTAAAAATGGCTTTTTGCACACCTAGATTTATTAATTGATTCACTCGTTCACTCCAGAGTTTGACTGCAGAATAACTTGGTCACATTTCTCCCCCCAGAAGATAGACCGGTCCAATACGTTCTTGCGGTTCTTTCGTCTGTGTTTTAAATACTCTTTGGCCGCCCTCGTCCGATCCATTAGGACGCTGCCGGCCTCTCCCGGCCATCGTGGTTTGGGTGTCCACGCCCGTCGATGGCAGCGAAATGTGATCATTCAATTGGTGGGATTGCAAGTCGCCCCAATTTTCTATGTTCCTCTCTTGAAGCTTCGTCTTCAGATACCTCTCCATGGGATTGGAGCGGCAGAACATGGTGTTCCGCACAATCCGAAGTCAAATGAGGACACCCACTTTGGATGCCGCCTCTGAAATTGAGCCCCACGCGTCACTGAATGACGTTAATGCAGCGGTGCGTTGTTGTGAGAACGTCTCCGCCGTGCGTCGCTTCCCAATCAATTGCCTTTCAAACGGGCTTGGGTGCTGTCAGCTCTTCCTCGCAAATGCCTTCATGAAACCCTGAAAAATTCTTTTTTTTTCCTCATCCCGAGGATTTACCAGTACGCGCTTTGTTTTGTTTGGATGAAATGGCGGGGGTTGACAAATAAAAAATAAAAAAATAGCTTTCTTTTGTCGTCTGTCCTCAGGTTGAAGAAATTCCCAGGCTGAGATCGGTCCTTGAAGGCGTCTCGGTTGTGAGATCAGCTGATTTTCTACGCTGCCATTTTGTCCGGCGGAGACTGAAGCGGCGGCCGTCCAGACGTGTCTGGAAAGAACTGACGAGGCACGGATCCCCTTTTCAGCCTTACCTTTTTTATCATATCTAACATCCGATCTTCTTCTTTTTTCCCCTCCTCCCCCCCGGACAGAGCTGTCAACCGATGGTTGTGATTTTGACAAGTTCCGGGAATGCCTGACTGGCTTGTGTGGGACTTTTTACGCGGCGAAGAGGAGTGAGTAGTTGACTTGCAGTCCGATGCCCCGCGACAACTGAAAAGCCAGCTGGAAAGGAAAGGAGCAAGTCCAAAAAAAGGGGGCGATTGGTCTGTCGTCGATCGCTCCTTTTCTTCCAAGCGCCGTTGCCACTTCGCTATGTTCGTTGGCGATCGCCGATTTTTTTCCACTGTGAGCCAATCCCACAGCGGGACTCTGGAGGATCACGGCGGAAACATGAGCTAACACAGACTAGCTCGGATCCGCGTCGTAGATTTTAGAAGAATAAGAAGGAGGAGAGGGGGGGAAAAAGCAGAAGAACAATTCAAGAAGAACCTCCGCACGCGTTTGACGCCCAGTTGACAGTCGAGTCACGTTCAAGCGTCCACCTTGTGATCGGATCGTTCGGATCCGTTGCTGTCGGGAGTTTCTGGACTTGAAGTTCGAGAAGACAAGACAAGAGAAGAGAAGTCATGTCTGGCCAATCGATAACCGACCGGATCGCTGCGGCTCAGCACAGCATGACCGGATCGGCGATCAGCAAGGCGGTGTGCAAGGCCACTACGCACGAAGTCAGCGGGCCCAAGAAGAAACACCTCGACTGTGAGTATATGTCTTGTGCTACTTGCTTTAAAAAAACCTAATAATAATAACACCTTGTTTCCTTATTGGCTGCCATTGTCGGAGATATAAGTCCAATCCTCTTCAAATTCAAATCGATTGGACATCTACAAGGGCTCAATTCATTGATAGGATTGTGCCTTCTTGCAAAAAAAAATATTGGAGCCACCCCAAAAAGTTCTATGGTCCAAGTTTTTGAGGAAAATCTGGCACTAAACCCTATTTTTGACCCAACGTCCCTGTTATTGCATCCCCAAAAATGTCCATTAGTTTTTTGTTTCTTTTTTACCAATAGATCATTTTCCTTTTTTTTTCAATTTACAAACCACAGGCCCCAAGAAGAAAGAAAAAAAAATCTCATTTAGCTCCCATTTTAAATTGTAACCCAAAAAAGCATCCTTTGAATCCTTTGTAACTATTTGACTCCATGGTTAATGTTATTAGATCCACACCAAAAAGTACCCTTTGGCAGTCATTATTCCCCCCCCCCCCCAAAAAAACTATGTTGACACTTTGACAAAAATGTTGTATTTGTTTTTACCAAAAGGTCACCATCCGCAATTTTTCAGGATCTTATTTTTGAGCAAATATCTCCTTGTTATTTCTGTTCTCCCATACGGACCCGTCCTGACCTTTGGCGGCCGGCTTAATGATTGCGCGTTATTGATTTCTACCCGAGTGCGACAACCTCCATGTCCGTTGCGTTTGGGCGCAAGGAGCGGTCATCGGTTTGTCCGCGCAGACAAACGCCTCGAGCACTCGCGGGGCGCTGCGGTCGATGTCTGCCGAGCACTGCGTCCCTTTTGAAGGCGTCGCCCCGAGGTAGTTAGTTAGCACGTTGGCGGAGGAGCCTTTAAGGAACGAGCGGCAGGATGTGGTTTTCCTAAAAAGTCAAATGCGGTCAGAGGAAATGAAACCAAGAGGTTAAAGCTGTCCATGCTGTTGCTCACTTTTACTGGCCCTCTTGCACGGACCGAGCGGGAAAGAAAAAACACAAAAAAATCAACCCAAAAACTGTCCGACAGGGAGCCGTGAATGAGCTCACTGGCATATTTGTTTCCCCGCCAGAGGCCTTTTCAACATCAGCCACCAGCAGGAAGTGTGACATTCATGCACCACTTGTGAAACTAAGGAGCATTTCTAAGCCACTTAAGAGTCACCGTTTGCAAAGTCCGGGAAAAGCTAGCATTCGCTATCCGTCCACCTTCGTGGAGCATGAGTTACATCAGCGAACGCTACCGAGGAAGAAAAAAAAACGCTTTTCTTTCTTTGGGGTAGCCGTCTGAAATTTACGGCCCACGGAGCAATATTTAGCAGCCCCCGCGGGCTGTCATGGCCACCGGGACCAATGAAACGAGACTTTGGCGGAGCCACGTTTCCGATGGGCGTCGTCTCGCGAAGACAGGCCGGGCGAATAGCCGTTTCTTGCCGTCGTTTCGTCGCCGTCACCAAAATTTTTGCGACATTCCGAGTGGAGTCTGGTTCCCCCTCCGCCGGCGCACCGTTGCCATGGCGTCCACGTCGGCAGCCGGCTGCTGTTAAGTCAACTCCGCCGGAGATTTATTGATGACGGCGGCGCGTACAAAACATGGCCTTTCTTTTTTTTCTTTTTCTTTCACTTTATTTTTTTTTTATCTCCGCCGGAGCCGAAAACTAGCTGAGTGGTCGCGGGCCAGTTGACGGGAGGGCCATTCCAGCGCTATCCACTCAGAGCAGGGTCTGCCCCTCCCTGGCTGCAGACCAAAGATAGGCCCCGTGTTCACTGTGGCGTGGCGGTCCGACCCGGAAGTATCCGCCGACTTACAAATGTGTCATGTGATTGTTTGGTTAAATCCAGCTCTTCTGTCCCGACCGGGTTTTATTTTTAGCCCCGCGCCCCCTTTGTTTTCCCTTCCTGTGCTCTACCGACATGCACACGGCCATTTCAAAGATCTGACCTCCTCTTGGTAGAGTATCCCAACAGATAGCGGCAAGATGAAATGTGTGCACATATGGGAGAATAAGTCCAAAAAATGCTACAACTCTTTCCGAAAATGAGAAAGGCGGGGGAAAGGGTCTCACGGTTGTCAACTCTGCACTTGACGGCTAACAAATCCATTTGAAATGCAATGCCGAGTACATTTGGATGTCCATGTGACCATTTTGTGTTTTTTTTTTTGCGGCCAGATTTGATCCACTGCACCAACGAGATGAACGTGAACATTCCGCAGCTAGCGGACACCCTGTTCGAGCGGACGGCCAACTCCAGTTGGGTGGTGGTCTTCAAAGCCCTTATCACCACGCACCACATCATGATGTACGGCAACGAGGTGGGGGACGCCGATCCAAAATCGCTACATTTATTCTTGAATAATTCAACAGTAAATACAAATATAGCCTTCTTCAACTGCAATTTATACAGGCTTCAGAAATTAGCTTTGTAAAAAAAATGTCAAACGATCATAAGGTCTAGTTATCCATTTCTGAGGTGACTTTATTTGTGACTCAATAGAAGCAATGTTAAATGATCTGTTTTGTTTTTTGCACCAGCAAACTTCTGCTTCGGTAATATCGCCACCCGCGTCAAAAGCGGCATGGCGCCTTCCGGGTCGGCTCGTTAGCTTTGGACTTAAGTCAAGGCTATAAATACCTTCCAGAGGAATTGCTTCGTCACAGGACGGTGTCAAATGTTTGTTCGAGCGGTGCCATTCCGTGTGACGTTTTTCTGGGTCTGGGAGGAGCTGCGGGGATTTCTTTTTTTTTTTTTTTTTTTTCCCTGTCAAAAGTCCAACGGTAGACGCGCTAACCACTAACCGACACGCCAACTCGTTTTGCGCCAGTCCGGCGATGCCGACAATTTGAAGTCCGAGTGTTCATTTGTAATTCATTCACCTTTAAATGTGCTATCTTTGTGATGTATTTCCCTGCCAGCGTTTCACCCAATACCTGGCCTCCAGAAACACCTTGTTCAACCTCACCAATTTCCTGGATAAGGGAGCCCTGCAAGGTAAACATCTCGCTTGACTTTCCCGGTCAGCCGTAAGCGCCCTTTCCAACGGCGCTTTTCTTGCCACGCCCGCCCAGGTTACGACATGTCGACCTTCATTCGAAGATACAGCCGTTACCTGAACGAAAAGGCCGTTTCCTACAGGCTTGTGGCTGTGGATTTCACCAAAATGAAGCGAGGGTAGCTAGCTCTGGTCAATGCGACCACCCCAACGAATCGATCTCCCCTTCGAAACTCGTTTCCACTCCATTTTTTTCTTTGGTCTCGCTTCCACGCCCCCCAAAAACCACACCTTGGCAGGACCGACGGAGTGATGCGTACCATGAACGCGGAGAAGCTGATCAAGACGCTACCCATCGTTCAGGAGCAGCTGGATGCTCTGCTGGATTTCCAGGTACTTTTTGGGGGGTACACGGTCGATGGCGTTCTTCATCCTGGTCCAACCCCTCCCCCCCTCCCCGCAGGCCAACCCCAACGAACTGACGAACGGCGTCATCAACTCCGCCTTCATGCTGCTCTTCAAGGATTCCATCAGGCTGTTTGCCGCCTACAACGAAGGAGTCATCAACCTTTTGGGTAACACGCCGTCCGTCCATCCTCATGTTTTCTCGCGGTGCGCTTATTTCGTTTTTTCTCTTTTTACTTCTCAGAGAAATACTTTGACATGAAGAAGAGCCAATGCAAAGACGCCCTGGACATCTACAAGAAGTTTCTGTACAGGATGACCAAGTTATCCGAGTTCCTCAAAGTCGCCGAGGTACGCCACGGGCCGCCGCGGCTCCGTTTTTAGCGCCGGGCTTCTCCGAGACAGGCGCGTGACCTCAATCAGACCCGAGTTTTTACTCTTCTAGATATTTCGGCTGCTTGGGAGGGGGCGCCCGCTCGAGTAGGAGGCCCGATGGTGATTGGTTTATTAGCCCTCGCCCGGTGTCATTTTTGAGTCAGTCCGCTTTTCTGTCAGTCCTCGCGGTGTCCGTCTGAGTCCTTTTGATTGCATTTAGTTTTGAAATTTGTATTTATTTTTTATAAATGTGGGATTCATGCTCACACCTTCTTCATCCTCCACCCCGCATCCGTCACTTCCGCCGACCTACGTGTGACGTCACCGATTTTGTCGATCCTCGCTGTGTTTTTGTGTTAGCGCATGCCGTGACAATGCCCGCCACCCGCACTTCCTCTCTTTTTTGATTTGTTTGTTTTCAACCGCAGGAAGTGGGAATAGATCAGGGTGACATCCCCGATCTCTCGCAGGTCAGTATACATCTCACCTCCTCTCTCTTTGTCTCTTTGTCCCTTTTTGTCCTTTTGTCCCTTTCTGTCCATTCACGCAGCCAAAGCTAGCCCTTGATTTTCTCACGCTCCACTCACTCTTTTGGTTTGGAACTTTGGACGCTCACGCCGCCCGCCGTTGACGTGGGGAGGAAGAACCTGGCTTTCTTTCAAATGCCTTACTATCCCCCCTCCCCTCCCTGCTTCCTCCCGGGGTCCTCTTTAGGAAGCGTACTACTGTCTCGCCCGCCGCAATCTGCCCCAAAGACAAAACGCTTCCAGATGCGGCGCGCATTCTTGCGGACGGTGACGTTGCGGTATTTTCACTGCGGAGGAAATGGCTGGATTTCCGCCGAGGACGGAGCGGAGCCGCCTGGCCGCCCGGCCGTCCTCGTTTTCTGACCCGACTCGCCGGTGGAAACGGGACTCGAACGCGTCGAGCCGTCGGCGCTTTCCAAACGGGTCGTTGGCCGTGCGGACGCCTGGTCTTTTTTGAAGCGTGATCCCTTTTGAATTGCCGCGCTCCCAATTGAAAAATGATCGGACGTCTGCTGGTGCCTAAACGAAGACTTGTAGTGAAAATGTGGCAGAAAGCAACTGCATGACTTTTGACCTTTTCCCGCTGCCTTTGGAGCGCTCCTCTGCTAACCTTGTCAATGTTTGCTGCATGTCGCCGCGGCTAACTTTTACCGCCACTGACAAAGAGACCGTCGGATACTAACGCGTGCGTGTCCCTCCTGCCTTTTGTGTCCCAAGGCCCCCAGCAGCCTCCTGGAGGCTCTGGAGCAGCACCTGGCCTCCCTGGAGGGCAAGAAGACCAAGGAGCTGAATGCGGACGCCAGGTAAAGAGAGCCGAGATCAGCGCCGCTCGCTTTCCGCCCTCGCCGCTCAATTTCTGCGCCGCTCTGTTCTGGCAGGGCGTCCACCTTGTCCAGCGCCGTCTCCTGCCTGGCCTTCGCCGACGTGTCCTTCGCCCGCATGGACGAGAAGGAGAAGCGGTTGGCTCTGGAGGAGGAGCAGGCCAGGTTGCAGGCTCTCAAGGTGAGCGCCGATGCCCGCCTCCAAAAAGGCCCTCCGTGGCGCCACTGAGCCAAAATGTCCGCTCACTCGCTTTGGCAAGACCAGCGTTTGAAGGAGATGGGCGCAAAACCCATGGCGTCCGCGATCCCCGGCGACCCATGCGTAGGCGCGCCAACGCCCGAGCTGTTCGGGTCCTCGCTCTCGGCCAACAGGTGAGCTAGAATGGGCTCGCTACCGGCCATTTTGCAGCATTTTTCCTAACCTCCGTGCCCCTTTTGTCGCGCACCCCCAACAGCGACCTGTTTGATCTCCAGCCGGCCTTCGTCCCCGCCGTGTCCTCCGCCGACAGTGCCTGGGCGGGTACGTACGCCGCGGACTTTGACTTGTCGCTCCGCGCCGGCCGTGTCGACCTGAGCCGCCACAAACCGTTGTTGGCAAAATTCTGTTCATTCGCTGCCACCCTCCCACTCCAAACGGATTGGACGTCCATACTAGCGATCACCTTGGGAGTTTCTCAAGGACACCACACGTCGACAAAAGTTGAAAATAGAGGAATGTTCCTCCAGGTCAGGCGGGTTCTAAAAAGTGCTTTCCGTCTATGTATAAAAGTTTGTTTTTTTAGCTATTGATGCACTTAGCACACAATAAAACCGTATCGTATTAGGAGCGAGCTATCGAATGAAATTTGAAGTCTGGTAGGCTTATTGGTCCGAAAGGACCATTAAAGGGTCAGAGTGGAAAGAATGTACATTTAGATTTAGCGCTTTGGGCTCCAAAAGGTAAATAACGGAAGTACACGCGTACCGTCCCTCAGGACCGGAGAGACGGCCTTGGGAACAGAAGGTCCCCGCCATGACTGTAGATTTCGATGCCGCCTTTGGGAATAAAGGCGCTCCTGCTAACAACGGAACGCAGCCAGCAGCCGGTAAAGCCTTCCCCCGCCCACTATCCTCCCGTCCGCCGTCCGGGCCGGAAGCCGAAACCGAAGCCTCCCAGGCTTTGCGGACTTTCCGTTAACTCTTGCCAATTCTGCCTGCTGCAAACTTGGCGGGGGGCTTTGCCAGATGACTCGCTCGCGCGTTCGTATGCCGACTGGACGGCTCGTCCTAGCTCTGTCGCTAACATCGCTGCCTTGGCTCTCGGGGAAAACGTCAGTACTTTCTGTCTGCTCCTTTTAACGCTATTTTCTGTCCTTCCCTTCGAAAGGCGATTTGAACATTTAGTGGCGCACGGCGCCCCTCCTCCTTGACTTCCCCTTCCAATGTGCTTAAGCTAGCACTCTGGATGTCTTGTGTCAGCACCGCTGTCAAAGCTACAAAGCACTTCCCAACTGGATACTAGCGTCCCTCCCCCCTCCCTGTTGGGCTCCCTCCGTGTTTCACGAGGTCAACGTGGTCATCTCGCAGCCTGTTTTGGCAATTTGCACACTTTTTTCCCCCCCGTCCTCCGCCGAGCGTAGGGAAACGGCTCCTGGCTCGTAGCGGCGGTAGGCGAGGCCAAATGATCGCTCTCAAAAAACTTTGAGTCCCACAGCTAATCGATCTCTCAGCCACTGTTTGGATCGTCTTCCGCCTCCAAAGCGAGCACGCCTTCCGTCTCAAATGTTTTGGATCTTCCCCGCGGCCATCTAACCTTTCTCGGCGCGTGTTGACTTAGCATCTCTGGACTAGATAGTTTGTGTTTCCACCGCAGGTTTCGACACCCTGCTGAAACCGACGGTTCCCATCCACGCGGCGGCCCACGCTCTCCCGCCTCAAATGGTCTTCCAGTCCGGAGGAAAGCTGCTGGCAAACGACCTGGACTCCTCCCTGGCCAACCTCGTGGGCAGTGAGTCAAACGAGAAACGTTCAAACTTTTTTCCTGCCGCACCCGTGCCATTTTTCTGTCGCGTGGTTTGGGCCGGCCGGCCGGCAGCGTGCCATTTTTCTGTTATTACCGTGCCGCTCGCTCCGGTGTCAGTGTTTAGAAGGTTTGAAATCCAGCCGGTCGGTATTCATTTGCGCTATGGTTGCAACACGAGCGCTATTTGAAGATAACCGGGGTATCTCCCCTCCCTCCCTCTCTCCCTCCCTCGTCTCTTCTCAGATCTGCAGTTTGGCGGAATCCTGTCGAAAAAGTACGTCCCTTTTTGAGACGTTAGCTGGGAATCCTTTGGAATTTGGAAGACGCGCAACAAAGTGTTTATTTTGCGACTTCCCTCCCGCAGGCCGGAGATGCAGTGGAACCAGCAGGGGGAGAAGAAGCTGACTGGGGGCCACAACTGGCAGAACAAAACCATGTCCACCACCCAGTGGGGCCCGGCCCCCGTGGTTCCGGCGCCCGTGGCCGTGGCCATGCCCGTGCCACACGTGGTACTGTGCTTTTTTTCCCCCTCCATTTCCCGCTCCGTTTTGACCTTGTGTTGTTTTGCTGTGCCTTCCTCTTTTGACTTTTATTTTTCTAACCTCTGTCATGGCTCATTTGTCTTTTGGATTTTCTTCCTTGGCATCTTTGTCTACTCATCTCTTTTTGTCTTTTGTCCCTTTTTTCCTGTTGCACCCCCCCCCCATGCAGAACGGAATGTTTTATGCTAGCTACGTAAGTACCACCAGGCAAACCTCATTCGTGCTACAAAATTCCAGAAACGGGGGGCCAAAAAGCTTCGAAACTACGTCTGGGCATATGGAATGAAAATTTAGCTAGATTTAGCTAGACTAGCATGAATCTTATTTGCTACAATGTTTTTTTTTTAAATGATCCACAGTAAAGAGAACAATTGAATAGAATTTATGACCGGCCTACGCCTATGAGCTAAATTCCCTCGAGGGCAGGCTGGTATTTTGGCATTGTTCTTTTTTTGGGATTGACTAACGGCGAATCCTTTCCTCTCCTTTCCCTCCAAGGCTCCCGCACCCCTGGCTTTCCCCATGACAACGCCGCCGCAAGTGCCTGTGTACGGAATGGTGAGGCTAGCAACCGCATTTTCACGCCCGTCCAGTCCACATTTTAGCAAGTGGCTAGCAAAGGGTTTTTTTGTTTGTTTGTTTTTTAACGGTGGACCGTTCCCACGGTATTTCGTAGGTGCCCCCCCAGGTAGCCGTCATGGCCCCTCAGCCCATGATGTACAACCAGCCCGTCCTCAGAGCCACCAACCCCTTCGCGGCCGCCGTGCCCGGAGCGCAGGTGAGAACGCACGACGACGGCGGCGTCCTCTGGAGCGCTGGAACCTTGGCGTGATGTGTGATCTCTTGCGTCCATCTCCGTTCAGATGCAGTTTATGTAGTCGGTCGGTGGGTGAGGCAGGCAGCCCAGCGCCAAAAAGCCACCAAGAGAGCGAGCGAGTGAGCGGCTATAGGATCCAGCTTGGAGGACGCAAAGACTCGAGAAGCTATTTGCTGCCACATGAGCTTTATTTCACACTGGTGCTATTCCGTCCGTCCGTCCCCTCGCGGCCAATGCGTTTTGGTTTCCTCGCGTGCTGGCGTATGTGGTGATTTATTTTTTATTTTTTCGGTCCGCCAGGAACGGGGGCTGACCGTGCCATCCAATCCATCTTTTTCTTTGTAGCCCGGAGTGTATTTACACCCTGAATTTGACAAAAAAAACACCAGTAAGATGTGGGGAAAAAAACTATTACTGTTCTGGCAAAACTAGAATTTGGATCAGGATGTCAATTCTGTGAAAAAATGGACCCCCAAAGCCTTAAATTCAAGACCCCCGCCACCGAAAACCAAAGTTGACTCTTGGTGAACCCTGGCGGCCCCAAGAAGCGTCGCAAAATCTGCAGCAAGCACTCTCAAATGAAGTTTTTTGTGTAAATGCCGCCGCTCTCCAATGCTTCTCGTTCCAGTCTTGTGTTAGCTAGCGTCGGGTGGAAAGCCGTTGCCGTAGATTTTGATTTTTAAATCACGTTTGGCTTTTTTTCTGTCTTTCTCGCTGTGTCTCGCGCTGTTTCCTCTTGAGCTTTTTGGATTATATTTTGTTTTTTTGCCCTTTTTTTTCGAATGAGTGGATTTTTGGGGGCACTGTAGGTTGCGCTTCCCAAAAAAATGCACCGTTAACCCGTTGGGAAAAAGATGTTAAGCAAATGACGCTGTTCGATGGTGTTTATTTTGAACTTGTTGGCTGCCATTGACGGCGATAGACGTTCAATTGGCCCCCGGGCCTTAGTTTGGGGCCCCTCACTCATGGCCTTGTTTTCCATTCTGCCTCCATCTAACGTTGACTTTGTGTATTGCAGCTTTATGGAACCGGATCATGTGGTGGCCAAATGTGTTGATTCTAACCAGCATTATGTATTTTTTTTAATTTATCCTTTACATTCTTTGTTAATGGAGTGAAATATAGCCCGTGTAATATTGATGCCAATGTACGCCCTCCCGCGCCAATCATCTAATTTCATTTCACATGGCCAAATGCTTTTGGACTTGATCCCTTATCTCTTTCTTTGTACATGATTTCTATTTATTTAATGCAGAGTTCTAATGAAGCACGGAAAGGCAAAATCACAAGCTTTTTTTTTCCCCAGCAGTATCATGGTTTATTCAGAGGATTGTCTTTTTTTTTCTTTTGGGAAGAAATAAATTCATTTATTTCCATGACTAGCCGGGAGCGTCTGGTGGTTTTTCGTGACCACTTTTTGTCCGTCCGTGACTTCCAGGCAAGCGGACTCGAGGCGACAGCTGAAGGAATGTCCCACCCCGCCCACTGGCCCGATGATAAACCTGGACAGCTGGATTGGGTGGGGGGTGGACTTCTATTTCTGTCTTTCTCCCAGCTTGGAAGAAGGCGCTTGGTAGGGAGACCCTCTTTTGGCCCGCCGCCTCGCTCGTGGCTAGTGCCGAAGGTTCTGGAGATTCCGGCGCCGACATGGTTCTGCTGTGCTACAACAAAGGTTGTGGGCAGACGTTCGACGCGGACGACAACGAGGACGGTGAGTGTACATTTGTTCCGTGGAGCGTTGGCCTCACGCCGCGCTTTTGTCTTTTGCCTCAAGGTTCCTGCCTCTTCCATCCCGGGAACCCCATCTTCCACGATGCCCTGAAGGTAAAAGTCGGTGGAACGGTGACCATAAACACGCGTAAACAACGCCCAAAATGCCCGAAACTTCTTGGCTTCTCCGTCAGGGTTGGTCGTGTTGCCGCAAGAGGACCACGGACTTTTCGGAATTTCTCTCCATCCAGGTGAATGCTCTACAAGGGTGGGTATTTTGCAGGTTTTTTTTAAAGACCGTCCCCTTCCAGGGCTGCACCCGTGGGCGCCACAATGGCGAGAAATCGTGCCAACCTCTGCTGCCGGGGGTGTCTTCCGAGAAAGCCGACGGCCAAAAGAGCCCCTCCGACGTCATCTATCGGGGACCCAAGTCTTCCGAGAAGATGCGCAAAGAAAGACCGAGGCGAGTGGGGCCCCTTGAATGGATTTGTCTTGGCGAGTGGCTCTTTTGACGCGGAAATGTGTGGCGCGTACCCAGCTCCGACGAACCCAAGACCAAATTGCCCTTCAAGGTGGCGGCGTCGCTGATGAAGGAACTGGAGAAACTGAACGTGAGGGAGAGGGCCGAAACGGAGAAGAAAGGTAAGATGTTGCCGACGCCTGTCGTCGGGAGTTTTTGGTTTCTTCTACTTGGCTGCTTCCGAAAGCCGACCCGACGAGCGCTCGC
This sequence comes from Stigmatopora argus, assembly GCF_051989625.1. Lineage (NCBI taxonomy): Eukaryota > Metazoa > Chordata > Actinopteri > Syngnathiformes > Syngnathidae > Stigmatopora > Stigmatopora argus. The sequence goes on from NC_135406.1 coordinate 3,032,679, forward strand.
GCAAGACTGACCTTGACGTTGGCGTTTTTGCCAGAGAGCCAAGCTGTGGTCCAAGGCACGCGATGCAAGAATTCCGGCTGTAAAACGGTGAGTCGCAGTCGCAGTTGGAGTTCATCTCCGGCACTAAAAGTGCGCTGGATGACGCCCTCAGGTCTACATGGGTCTGGCAACGGAGTCGCAGATCTGCACGCACCACCCCGGCGGCCCGGTCTTCCACGAGGGGTAAGCCTGCTGTGCACGGAAAGTCCTGGCCCCTCGCCCTGCTAGCCGTTGCGCGTCTCCCCAGCTACAAGTACTGGAGCTGCTGCTGCATCAGGACCGCCGACTTCAACGCCTTCCTAGACCAGAAAGGCTGCACTGCTGGGAAACACCGCTGGATCCCCAAGCAGGTAGGACCCGTCCCCCGGAGAATCTCTTGCCCTCCGCCTAAACGCTTGGCTCGGGTCCAACGGGGACAGGATAAGAAAACGGTGGCGTGCCGACACGACTGGCACCAGACGCCCGACGGCGTGGTGGTGACCATCTACGCCAAGAACGCCGACCCCGAGTTGAGCTGCGTGGAGGCCAACGGGGCCGTGGTGACCTGTCACGTCCAGTTCGAGAGCGACAAGATTTTCAAGAGGGACTTCCATCTTTGGGGGGTGCGCCAGATCCGGCCGGCAAACACCACCCGCTTTCGTAATCTCGCCGTTTCTGACGTCGAGCGCGTCTTCCCCCCCGTTCCTCTCAGGCGGTCCACGTCCAAGGGAGCGTCGTCAACGTGGTCCAGTCCAAAGTGGAGATCGCCCTGCGCAAAGCTGACCGGGTGACCTGGGGTAAGCTGGAGGACCCGGACCGCAAGTCCGAGCCCGAGTCCGCCGAGGCCGAGGACGACCCGGAGTGGCGATGTCCCGACTGGGACGACGACGACATTAGCGACTCGGACGAAGAGTGGGCCGGCGACGGGGCGGCGGCGGCCCCCGTGAAGGAGACCAGGGCCGAGGTGGAGCCGGAAGACGTCCACGACGTGAAGAGGAAGGCTGTGGAGCAGGAGGTGAGAGAGGCCGTGGAGGTCAAGCAGCGAGCTGAGGAGGAGAGGGCGGAGCTGAGGAGACAACAGGAAGAAGAGGATGGGGATGAAGAAATGCCAGAGCTGGAGTGATGGGGGGGAAAAAGCGACAACCGAGGAGCGTTTTTTCTGTGTTGAAAAACGCATACAAACGAAAAAAAAATAAACATCTCATTTGAAAGGTGTAATTGATATAATTATCAAAAATTAACAATCCGTGCGTGTTGAAAGCGCGTTGTGTTGACGTCATCAAAAGGCAGCCGGAAGGCGAAAACTAGACCGGAAGAGAGAAGGATGATTTAAATTGTTTGGCGTGCTTTTTGCTTTGTCAATGTTACGAGCGCGTTGGGAAAGCACAAATTACAAAGACATTTAATTTTAATACTTTGGATGCTTTTTATTGTATTTAAACATTGCACTAAGGTATAAATGTCCAACTGCTTGTGTAGTGCTCTCGTCAGCTACGTTACAGTGCTTCAGTCTAGTGGCAATTACGTTGAATTGCGTTCAGTGATCAATTTGCATTCAACCACTTGCTTCAATCTAAAGTCGTGATATTCTTTTATTTACAGAAATATATGTAAAAAATGTGTGTGTAGTAGTTTTGAGTCATTGCATGTAGCAATCATACAGATATACAGCTTTTTTTCAATGCAATGTTGTATTATGAACGAGGTATGTAGTTACATCTTAAAATACCGCCGTCTTGTGGACGATTGCACCATGTAATGAAATTAGCATCCAAATGTTTTTTACAATATAAAGAGCTGTTGTCCTTAGTCGAGTAATGACTTATTCATTTGAAGGGGAAAAAACATCGTTATTAATTATTTTTTTGTTTGAAGGTAAAAAGCCTTACTATATATACAGGGTCGAATTTAATTTTATCTTAATCTGTTTGTTTTTGTCCGAGTAAACCGTGCACATTAATGATTGCTGACAGGTGCGTGTGCTGTGACGTCATTAAATAGCGCAGGTACGTCATATGAACCGGAAAAGGGAGAGAAGGTTTAAATTGTTTGGCGTGCTCATTTGGCTTGTCAATGTCACGAGCATTGTTTGACCAACAATTTCATCTGATTAGTTGCTTTTCGGCGTCTCAAGTCCACAAGTCAGGAGTTTTTCTTTGAATACGTGAACTGACTTTAAATTGTTTTTCAGACTTTGTTTGGGTGGCTTCGTATCGTCCACTAAAGTCATTGGGAAGGTAAGAAATGCCATCTTTTTCTAATGCATGTTTCTTGAAATGTCTACTTGGACTCTAAACTTTGTTTATTTTATTCTTTATTTAGTTTGTTTTTCGCGTGTTTCTAGGCAAATTGGTTTGGCGCAGGTGTGTGTTTCTGCCCACCGCATCTCGTTTGCTTGTCCCTGACGGAAGACTTTGACGAGGCCATGCTGAAGAAGTTATCAAGTTAAGTGAAATGCTTCCATTGTAGGTGTAGTATGCCTTAAAAGTATTCAAATCATCGACCGCAACGGATGAAGAGATGAAGACGAATGACTGATCTCTGACAGAGACGTACAACAATTGGGCTATCCGTCAACGGTGGTCTATGTCCTACTCGCGTCGACCGGGAGGTTGCTAGCCTAAATTCAGAGTCGACGGGACTAGGACGTGGAGGGCTGTACGCGGTCACCCCAATTGTTGGAGTCCTCTGTCGGGAACTGTCCATTCGTCTTCTTCCCCTCGTTTGTTGCAGTCAATGGTGGTGGACAATTGGAATACTTTGATGGCATTGTTGCGAAACCTACATAAAAATAATAAAGGCAATTTGAATATGAGTGGACTCGTAGCTTAACGAATGTTTTTTTCCAGGACAAGAATTGTGAAGATTGCGAGGCAGTGACGAGAAGAGTTCCTGGAAAATAGTTTAACACGCAGTGGTTTGTAGCCGACGCAATGTTAATCAGCACTTTTGTTTAACTCTCCTGCATCTGTGTCAGTGTTTCAGAAAAATGGAGTGGCATGTGGACTTGAAGAACATTCATGGACAGTGGTGGCTTCCTCACTAAGCTGGTTCAGCACGGACGACCATGATGAGACCCAGAGAAGAAGTTATCAAGTTAAGTGAAATGCTTCCATTGTAGTTGTAACATGCCCTAAAAGTATTCCAATCATTCATTGCCATTGACTGCAACAGATGAAGGGAAGAAGATGAATGAACGATCTCTGACAGAGACGTACAACAATTGGGCTAGCCGTCAACGGTGGTCTATGTCCGACTCGCGTCGACCGGGAGGTTGCTAGCCTAAATTCAGAGTCGACGGGGCTTGGACGTGGAGCGCTGAATGCGGCGACCCCAATTGTTGGAGCACTCTGTCGGGAACTGTCCATTCGTCTTCTTCCCCTCGTTTGTTACAGTCAACGGCGGTGGACGATTGGAATACTCTGATGGCAATTGTTGTGATATCTACTTTAAACATGACTTGGGGAAAAATAAAGAATTTTGTTTTTCAGGACAGAAATTGTGACGATTGCGAGACAGCGACGAGAAGAGTTCCTGGGGAAATAGTTTAGCATGCAGTGGTTTGTAGCCGACGCCATGTTTGATGCAGTTTTTGTTTAGTGCATTTGTCAGTGTTTCAGAAAAATGGAGTGGCGTGGCGTGGTGTTTGGACTCAAAGGACATTCATGGACAGTGGTGGCTTGTGAGCAAAAAGCGAATGAGTTGGCTGAAATGGCATCAAAACTGGAAGTTCTGTTTGCCAATTGGGTAAGAGACGCCCGAAATGTGCATGCAAACATCTTGCTCCCTCACTTAGCTTGTCCCTGACGCCAGACTTTGACGAGGCCATGCTGAAGACGTTATCAAGATAAGTGAAATGCTTGCATTATAGTTGTAGCATGCTTTTTAAGTCTTCAAATCATCTGTTGCTATTGACTGTAATAGACGAATGAATGATCTTTGATAAAGCTGTTCGACAATTGAGCTTGCCATTGAGAGTTTTCCGCGTGTGATCTGTGTCCATCCTGAATTTTGGCTAGCAACCTCCCGGTGGACACTGGTCGGATGTGGAGCATTGGCAATGGCTTGCACTATTGTTGGATGCCTCTGAGATCATTCATTTATTTTTGTCTTTTATGGATAAATGGCAATGGATGATTAGAATATTTTCATGGCATTGTTATGAAATATACATATGACTGCAAAAAATAAAGACTATTTGACTGAGTGGACTCATGGCTAAGTGTATTTCCCCCCCCCAGGACAAGAATTGGAAATGTGAGTAAAGCGAAAAGAGGACATATTTGTGGACAGGGTAAGTGTCAACCTAAACCAGAAGATTGTCTGTGGCAATTGCAACTCTTTAATGCCGATGTTTGTCTTGCTTCCTCACTTAGTCATGATCTGTTTTTCGTGGAGGAACTGTGATCTCCAGATCAGATGTCATCAAATTAAGTACAATGGTTCTACTTTTACTAAAACACGGATTATCTAGTAGCTGAACAGTGTGAAAGTATTCAAATCATCTGTTGTCATTGACTGGAACAGATGAGGGGAAGAAGATGAATTGATGATTTCTGATAGGGCTGTCTAACAATTGCGATCATCATCGAGGGTGTTTCATGTCTGACTTGAGTCCATTCTGGATTTCGGCTAGCAACCTCCCGGTGAACACGGGTTGGATGTGGAGTGTTGTCGATGGTGTGCACTATTGTTGGATGCCCCTATTGTAAATTTTAAATTTATTTTTCTTGCCCTTTGTGTGTAATGGGTGATGGATGATATGAATACAAGTGGACTCGTGGCTAAATCTCAGCTGTTTTTCCAGGACAAGACTTGAGAAAATTGTGAGGAGTGAGTTATTCTTTTGGACAGCCTTGATGGTCCCCAGATGAGATGTGGTCAAGTTAAGTACAATTCCTACAATCTTATTTATTAACACATGCACCTTTTGTAGCTGAACATGCTGTGAAAGTATTTAAATCATCTGTTGCCATTGACTGGAACAGACAAGGTGAAGATGATAAATCAATGAACCTTGATAGGGCTGTCCAACAATTGGGCTTGTCATTGAGGGCGTTCCATGTCTGACTTGCGTCCATTCTGAAATTTGGCTAGCAACCTCCCGGTGGACGCCGGTCAGATGTGGCGTGTCGGCGATGGCGTGAACTATTGTTGGATGACTCTGTTGAGAATCATTCATTTGTTTTCTTACCCTGGTCTTTTATGGCCAATGGCAATGAAAGATTGAAATATTATCATGGTGTTGTTATGAAATGTACTTGTACATGTCTGCAAAAAATAAAGACATTTTTAATATGCTAAATGAAGGCTACCTTTTTCTTTTTTCCCAGGACAAGAATTGTGAATGTTGTGATGACACGATGAGAAGAGTTCCTGGGGAAATAGTTTAGCATGCAGTGGTTTGTAGCTGATGCCATGTTTGACTGCATATTTGTTTAACTCCCCTGCATTTGTGTCAGTGTTTCTGAATGTGCATGCAGACATCTTGCTTCCTCACTTGTCCCTGACGCAAGATTTTGACGAGGCCATGCTGAAGAAGTTATCAAGTTAAGTGAAATGCTTGCATTATAGTTGTAGCATGCCTTTTAAGTCTTCAAAATCGTCTGTTGCCATTGACAGTAACAGACGAATGAATAATCTCGGATAGAGCTGTTTGACAATTGGGCTTGCCACGGCGGGTGTTCCGGATCTGATCTCCATCCATTCTGATTTTTGGCTAGCAACCTCCCGGTGGACATGAGTCGGATGTGGTGTGTCATCGATGGTGTGCACTATTGTTGGATACCTCTGTTGAAAATCAAACATTTGTTTTCTTACCATTGTGTTTTATGGCCAATGGCAATGCATGATTGAAATATTTACATGGTGTTACAAAATAAACTTGTACATGACTGCAAAAAAATAAAGACATTTTGAATAATAATAGATAAATGGTTAAATGCAGGCTACTATTTTTCTTTTTCCCCAGGACAAGAATTGTGAAAATTTTGATGGCACGATGAGAAGAGTTCCTGGTAAATAATTAACTACGCAGCAGTTTGTAGCCGACGCTAAATTTGTCAGTGCTTCTGTTTAACTCCCCTGCCTCACTGTTTCAGAAACATGGAGTGGTGTGTGGACTTGAAGGAGAATCTTGGACAGCTGTGGGTTCACAGATGAAGTTGAATTTCAGAGAATGTAACAAGTGTAATGGTACTATAGTAGCTGTAGTATGCCTTAAAAGTAACCAAATCACCCACTGCCATTCATTGCAACAGACGGGGTGAAGATTAATGATGGAACTTTGGCACAGATGTCCAACAATTGAGCTCTCCATCAGAGGTGTTCCATGTCGACTAGGTGGCTATTCACATTCGCCGGAATAAAACGTGGGGTGCTGTCTGTCTGTAGTGGCTAAGGTTGGTGGTGGTTAGAATTATTAAGAGGTTTTAGTGTAACTGTTAATGGAAGTGGTAAAATGAATGGAAAGGTCAACGTAATGGTAATGCCAAATTTAATGCTAAATTAAATAGAAATGGTAAACCTAATGGTAATGGTGAACTTAATGGAAATGATAAATTTAATCCTGAAGCTAATGATAATGCCAAACTAAATGGTAATGGTAAATAAAATGCTAAACATAATTAAAATGGTAAACAAAATGCTATATGTAATGGTAAACATAATTGAAATGATGAACATAATGCAAAATGTATTTGTAATGGAAAATCAAATGCCAAATGAAATGGAATTGCTAAACTAAATAGGAATGGTATATTAAATGTAAAAATAATTAAAATGGTAAAATAAATGCTAAACTGAATTGTAATGGTTAACTAAATAGCGATAAATGGAAATGGTAAATTAAATGCAGAGGAATGGAAATGTTAAATAAAATGAAAATAATGAACCAAATGCTAAAGTAAGAGGAAATGGTAAACCAAATGCTCAACTTAATGGAAATGTACAACTTCATTGTGATTCCAGAACTTTTTTTTTTAACTGTGCTAAAACTAGATTTTTTTATCAAATTGCAGAATAGTAAAATCCATAAAACAAAATAGTGTAAAGTACATTTTGAATGTTACACATTAGTCAAACATAAATTATTTCCATGGTCGAGTGGCAGCATCAGTGCTCACAACCAGTGTTGGCAAAATCTTAAAGTCAAATGTTGGTTTGCTCCATGATGTCGCACCATTGGGGATTGCAATTCTCATAATGTTTATTGAGGTAAAGAAACGGATAAATATAACTTCCAATCATATCATTCTAGAAATCACTGTGATCCAGTTGCAAAGACATTGGGTCAGGATCTGAGGTGGACACAATTTCTAATCAGAAGTGAGTACAAATCTACTCCTTGCAATTCTCAAATTGTTTCCCGATGGTATTGAGGTAATGAAGAGGAGAAATATAACTTCTAATCATTTTCTTTCAGTTGTTGCTGTGGTCCAGTGGCAAAGACATGGGGTCAGAACTTGAGGTGGGAACAGGTTCAAATCAAGAGTGAGTTCACTTCCACTCTTTCCAATACTCAAACTGTTTATTGAGGTACTGAAAAGGATAAATATAACTTCCAATCATTTTCTTTCAGTTGTTGCTGTGGTCCAGTGGCAAAGACATGGGGTCAGAACTTGAGGTGGACACAAGTTCAAATCAGGAGTGAGTTTGATTCCTCTCTTTACAATTCTCAAATTGTTTATCGAGGTAATGAAAAGGATAAATATAACTTCCAATTATTAGTGGATTTGAACCCACTCCTGATTGGAATTTATGCCAAGTTCACACCTACTCTCTTATCTTGAGAGCTGTTAGTGGATTTGACCCCACTACTGATTGGAACTGGTGTTAAAAAAGTAAGAGTATAGTAAGGCTTTTTTCTTTAAAAAAAAAAAAAACGACATAGTATAGTAAGGCTTTTTTTTCTTAAAAAAGACATAGTATAGTAAGGCTTTTTTTCTTAAAAAACGACATAGTATACTAAGGCTTTTTTTTCTTAAAAAACAACATAATATCGTAAGGCTTTTTTCTTTGTCCAGTGGCAAAAACATTGGGTCAGAACCTGAAGTGGGAACAGGTTCAAATCAGGAATGAGTTCAAATTCACCACTTACATCTTAAAAATCATTTTCCAATGTTAGTGAGGTAATGGAGAGGATAAATATAAATTCCAATAAATGTCTTTCAGTTGTTGCTGTGGTCCAGTGGCAAAGACATTGGTTCACAATGTGAATTGGGAACAGGTTTTAAGTCATGAGTGAGCTCCCAATTCAGCACTGAGAGCACTCATCTTGTTTACCAATGCAGTTGAGGTAACGAAGAGGACAAATATGACTTTTGATAATTTCTTCTTGTGATCATCATAGGTCCAAAATGCTGTATCTGAATCTTTGGTGGAAAAACAAGTTCAAATCAGGAGTGAGTTCCAATCCAGCACAGAGTGCTCATCTTGTCTACCAATGGAGTTGAGGTAATGAAGAGAATAAATCTGACTTCTGATTCTTGTCCTTCTAGTTGTTGCTGTGGTCCAGTGGCAAACACATTGGGTCAGAACTTGAGGTTGGGAACAGGTTCAAATCAAGAGTGAGTTCACTTCCACTCTTTCCAATTCTCAACTGTTTATTGACGTACTGAAAAAGCATAAATATAACTTCCAATTACTTCATTTCAGAAGTCACTGTGGCCCATTGGCAAAGACAATGGGTCAGAACTTGAGGTGGGAACAGGTTCAAGTCAGGAGTGAGTTCAATTCCACTCTTTGCAGTTCTCAAATTGTTTACCGGGGTAATGAAAAGGATAAATATAACTTCCAATCACTTCATTTCAGAAGGCACTGTGGTCAGTGGCAAAGGACAATGGGTCAGAACTTCAGGTGGACCTCAAGTTCAAATCAGGAGTGAGTTCAATTCCACTCTTTGCAATTCTCAAATTGTTTACCGAGGTAATGAAAAGGATAAATATAACTTCCAATCACTTCATTTCAGAAGTCACTGTGGTCCAGTGGCAAAGACAATGGGTCAGAACTTGAGGTGGGAACAGGTTCAAATCAGGAGTGAGTTCAATTCCACTCTTTGGAATTCTCAAATTGTTTACCGAGGTAATGAAAAGGATAAATATAACTTCCAAACACTTCATTTCAGAAGTCACTGTGGTCCAGTGGCAAAGACAATGGGTCAGAACTTGAGGTGGAACAGGTTCAAATCAGGAGTGAGTTCAATTCCACTCTTTGCAATTCTCAAATTGTTTACCGAGGTAATGAAAAGGATAAATATAACTTCCAAACACTTCATTTCAGAAGTCACTGTGGTCCAGTGGCAAAGACAATGGGTCAGAACTTCAGATGGACTCAAGTTCAAATCAGGAGTGAGTTCAATTCCACTCTTTGCAATTCTCAAATTCTTTACCGAGGTAATGAAAAGGATAAATATAACTTCCAAACGCTTCATTTCAGAAGTCACTGTGGTCCAGTGGCAAAGACATTGCTCAGAACTTGAGATGGTGAAGTTCAAATCAGGAGTGGGTTCAAATCCACTCACAGCTCTCAAAATAAGAGAGTAAATGACATAAGTGGGGGTCAAATCCACTAACAGCTCTCAACTTAAGAGAGTAGGTGTGGTCAGAAACTGACAAGTGGGGTCAAATCCACTAACAGCTCTCAACTTCAGAGAGTAGGTGTGGTCAGAAACTGACAAGTGGGGTCAAATCCACTAACAGCTCTCAACTTCAGAGAGTAGGTGTGGTCAGAAACTGACAAGTGGGGTCAAATCCACTAACAGCTCTCAACTTCAGAGAGTAGGTGTGGTCAGAAACTGACAAGTGGGGTCAAATCCACTAACAGGGGGTAGGAGGTAGAGTAGGGGGTAGGAGGTAGAGTAGGGGGTAGGAGGTAGAGTAGGGGGTAGAGGAGGAGGTAGAGGGAGGAGGTAGAGGGAGGAGGTAGAGGGAGGAGGTAGAGGGAGGAGGTAGAGGGAGGAGGTAAGAGGGAGGAGGTAGAGGGAGGAGGTAGAGGGAGGAGGTAGAGGGAGGAGGTAGAGGGAGGAGGTAGAGGGAGGAGGTAGAGGGAGGAGGTAGAGGGGAGGAGGTAGAGGGAGGAGGTAGAGGGAGGAGGTAGAGGGAGGAGGTAGAGCGGGAGGAGGTAGAGGGAGGAGGAGGGAGGGGGGAGGAGAGTAGGAGGAGGGAGGGGGGGAGAGAGTAGGAGGAGGGAGGGGGGAGGAGAGTAGGAGGAGGAGAGTAGGGGGAGGGGGGAGGAGAGTAGGAGGAGGGAGGGGGGAGGAGAGTAGGGGGGAGGGGGGAGGAGAGTAGGAGGAGGGAGGGGGGAGGAGAGTAGGGGGAGGGGGGAGGAGAGTAGGAGGGAGGGGGAGAGTAGGAGGGAGGGAGGGGGAGGAGGGAGTAGGGGGGAGGGGGAGGAGAGTAGGAGGAGGGAGGGGGGAGGAGAGTAGGAGGAGGAGAGTAGGAGGGAGAGTAGGAGGGAGAGTAGGAGGGAGAAGTAGGAGGGAGAGTAGGAGGGAGAGTAGGAGGGAGAGTAGGAGGGAGAGTAGGAGGGAGAGTAGGAGGGAGAGTAGGAGGGAGAGTAGGAGGGAGAGTAGGAGGGAGAGTAGGAGGGAGAGTAGGAGGGAGAGTAGGAGGGAGAGTAGGAGGGGGAAAATAGGTAGAGTAGAATAGTTACATTAGAATAAACACTTAGTCTTAAAACTGATTGTTTTTTTACTCTAAGTGTTTATTCTATGTAACTATTCTACTCTACCTATTTTCCACCTCCTACTCTCCCTCCTACTCTCCCTCCTACTCTCCCTCCTACGCTCCCCCCTACGCTCCCTCCTACGCTCCCTCCTACGCTCCCTCCTACGCTCCCTCCTACGCTCCCTCCTACGCTCCCTCCTACGCTCCCTCCTACGCTCCCTCCTACGCTCCCTCCCCCTACTCTCCTCCCTCCTACTCTCCTCCCTCCTACTCTCCTCCCTCCTACTCTCCTCCCTCCTCCCTCCTCCTACTCTCCTCCCCCCCTCCCTCCTCCTACTCTCCTCCCTCCTACTCTCCTCCCTCTACCTCCTCCCTCCTCTACCTCCCTCTACCTCCTCCCTACCTCCTCCTCTTCTACCTCCTCCCTCTACCTCCTCCCTCTACCTCTCCCTCTACCTCCTCCCTCTACCTCCTCCCTCTACCTCCTCCCTCCTACCTCCTCCCTCTACTCCTCCCTCTACCTCCTCCCTCTACCTCCCCTCTACCTCCTCCCTCTACCTCCTCCCTCTACCTCCTCCCTCTACCTCCTCCCTCTACCCTCCTCCCTCTACCTCCTCCCTCTACCTCCTCCCTCTACCTCCTCCCTCTACCTCCTCCCTCTACCTCCTCCCTCTACCTCCTCCCTCTACCTCCTCCCTCTACCTCCTCCCTCTACCTCCCTCCCTCTACCTCCTCCCTCTACCTCTCCCTCTACCTCCTCCCTCTACCTCCTCCCCTCTACCTCCTCCTCTACCTCCTCCCTCTACCTCCTCCCTCTACCTCCTCCCCTCTACCTCCTCCCTCTACCTCCTCCCTCTACCTCCTCCCTCTACCTCCTCCCTCTACCTCCTCCCTCTACCTCCTCCCTCTACCTCCTCCCTCTACCTCCTCCTCTACCTCCTCCTCTACCTCCTCCCTCTACCTCCTCCCTCTACCTCCTCCCTCTACCTCCTCCCTCTACCTCCTCCCTCTACCTCCTCCCTCTACCTCCTCCCTCTACCTCCTCCCTCTACCTCCTCCCTCTACCTCCTCCCTCTACCTCCTCCCTCTACCTCCTCCCTCTACCTCCTCCCTCTACCTCCTCCCTCTACCTCCTCCCTCTACCTCCTCCCTCTACCTCCTCCCTCTACCTCCTCCCTCTACCTCCTCCCTCTACCTCCTCCCTCTACCTCCTCCCTATCTACCTCCTCCCTCTACCTCCTCCCTCTACCTCTCCCTCTACCTCCTCCCTCTAACCTCCTCCCTCTACCTCCTCCCTCTACCTCCTCCCTCTACCTCCTCCCCTCTACCTCCTCCCTCTACCTCCCCTACTCTACCTCCTACCCCCCCTACCTCTACCTCCTACCCCCTACTCTACCTCCTACCCCCTGTTAGTGGATTTGACCCCACTTGTCAGTTTCTGACCACACCTACTCTCTGAAGTTGAGAGCTGTTAGTGGATTTGACCCCACTTGTCAGTTTCTGGACCACACCTACTCTCTGAAGTTGAGAGCTGTTAGTGGATTTGACCCCACTTGTCAGTTTCTGACCACACCTACTCTCTGAAGTTGAGAGCTGTTAGTGGATTTGACCCCACTTGTCAGTTTCTGACCACACCTACTCTCTTAAGTTGAGAGCTGTTAGTGGATTTGACCCCACTTGTCAGTTTCTGACCACACCTACTCTCTGAAGTTGAGAGCTGTTAGTGGATTTGACCCCACT